>NW_012267281.1:13888916-13891152 GCF_000151885.1 Dipodomys ordii | reverse complement strand
ATTCTGATGCTGCTGGGTGAAATGTTCGGTAGATATCTGTTAAATCTAGTTGATCTATGCAGCTGTTTAGATCTTCCGTTTCTCTGTTGAGTTTTTGCCGAGTTGATCTATCTAGTGGGGAGAGTGGTATGTTAAAATCCCCAACAATTAATTTCTTTGGAGTTATATGGGATTTGAGGGAAAGTAGTGTTTCTTGGCTAAATTTGGGTGCTCCATTGTTTGGCGAGTAGATATTTAGAATTGTAATATCCTCCTGAAAGAGAGATCCCTTAATTAGTATGTAGCGACCTTCTTTATCTCTTCTCACGAATTTTAATTTGAAGTCTATTTTATGTGATATTAGGATTGCAACTGCCACCTGTTTATGGGGGCCATTTGCTTGGTAGATTTTGTTCCAACCTTTAACATTGAAAATGTGTTTGTTTTACGGGCAAGATATGACTCCTGAAGGCAGCAGATAGAAGGGTCCTGTTTTTTTTTTTCTTTCTGGTTATTGTTTCTAACACATTTATAAGATGATTTCTTTGTTGCTTTGTATGTCCTTCCCCCATCGTATAACTCCTGCTTTCATTGTATTTGAGGTTGGTATAATTAGTGGAGGTGAAGGGAAAAAAACAAATCGTTTAAATATAGATACAGGGGGGCTGGGAAGGTGGCTCAGTGGTAGAGCCCTTGCCTTGCATGCCTGAGGCCCTGGGTTCGATTCCTTAGCACCCACATAAGCAAAAAGAAAAAGACAGATGTGGAGCTGTGGCTCAAGTGGTAGAGTGCTAGCCTTGAGCTGAAGAGCTGAAGGACAGCACCCAGGCCCAGAGTTCAAGCCCCACGACTTGACCCTAAATATGGATACAGGTGGACCCATTGCAACAATGAGATTTATAAGTTGTTATGTGGAAAAACGAAATTTACAACTTTGGTGGGGGGAAGGAGCATTGAGTGGGGGGGGGCAGGAAGAGAATGGGAAGAGATGGGAAGGGGAAACAAAGGAGGAGGATGCAATGCTTGATGAGAAATGTACTCATTATCTTGCCCATGTTATTGTAACCCTCTGTACAGTATTTTCACAATAAAAAAAAATATGTAGGAAACTGAGTTAGGGTAGAAAAAAAAAGACACCTATCCTCCATCCAAGTTCTGAAGCTTTATGAATGAAAAGAAAGTACTGCTGTTAGTATCAACATATCATGCAATGGAAAAAAAAGAAACAAAAAATGCAGGTACATTATAAATACAACAGCAAGAAAGATAAAACCTTCCTTTGCATGATGTGTCCCTATCTTAGGGTTCATTTCACTTGGCATCATCTTATATGGTCATATGTACATAGCTTTTGGCCTTTTCTGCTTGTCCTAGACATACGCTAGTTATGGAAAATAAAGGAAACCACAGGACTTACGGTTTTCTGGCCTGGCTTACTTCACTTTTTATAATGTTTTCCAAGTCTTTCCATTTTCTAACAAATGAGATGGTGTCATTTTTTTCTGATAGAGGAATAGAATTCCAGTATGAGTGTGTGTGTGTGTGTGTGTGTGTGTGTGTGTATCACATTTTCTTGATCCTTTTGAGAGGCATCTAGTTTGGTTGCATATCTTAGCTATGGTGAATAATACTATGATAAACATAGTTGTGCTCATAGCTTTAGTATGGCCTTGTTTGTGATCATTTGGGTAAATGCCCCAAAGTGGGATTGCTGGGTCATAAGGCAGCTCTATGTGTAGTCTTTTCAGGAACCTCCATACTGCTTTCCAAAGTGGTTGCACAAGTAAACACTCCCACTAACGATGTAATGGGGTTCCCTTTTGGCCACATCCAGTCCTGTTGTTATTAGATTTCTTGATTTTAGCCATTCTAACTGGGGTGAGGTGGTTGTTTTGATTTGCATTTTTATGGCTATAGAAGTTGAACATTTATGAATTCTGATTTTCACATTTCACAAATCACAAACTTAGTATTTAAACCAACACAATCTGGAAGAGGATACAGCACAATGAATGATAGGGAAAGCACAATATTTTTTGGTAATGAATAGGTCACTAGTATGGCCAGGCAGAATGGGCATTAAAATTATTGTTCTTAACTGCCCAATAAATAAGTGGGCAAAAGACTTAAAGAGAAACTTCTCTGAAAAAGAAAGAATGATGGCCACTAGACACATGAAGAAATGTTCAACATCCCTAGCCATAAAAGAAATGCAAATCAAAACAACATTGAGATACCACCTCACTCCAGTTAGAAT
>NW_012267281.1:13884318-13888866 GCF_000151885.1 Dipodomys ordii | reverse complement strand
GTTCAAAGCCAGCCCGGGCAGGAGAGACTGTGAGACTCCTATCTCCAATAAACCACCAGAAAACCGGAAGTGGCGCTGTAGCTCAAGTGGTAGAATGCTCGCCTTCAGATGAAGAGCTGAGGGACAGCGCCCAGGCCCAGAGTTCAAGCCCCACGACCGACAAAAAAAAAAAAAGAAATTGAAAGTGAATATTCACTACCAAATTCTTTCAATGAAGCCATCATAATCCTCATCCCAAAACCAGGCAAGGACTCATCAAAGAAAGAGATCTATATTCCCATTTCTTTGATGAACAATGTTGCAAAACTTCTCAACAAAATTTTAGCCAATTGACACAAACATCTCCTCAAAAAATCACACACCAAGGCTGGGAGGCAGCTCAGTGGTAGAGTGGTGCCTTGCATGCATGAGGCCCTGAGTTCCATTCCTCAGCACCACATAAGCAGAAAAAGTTGGAAGTGGTACTGTGGCTCAAGTGGTAGAGTACTAGCCTTCAGCTGAAAAGCTGAGGGACAGCGCCTAGTCCCAGAGTTCAGGCCCAACAACCAACAAAAAAGTGAATAAATAAATAAATAAGTAAATATCACACACCATGAACAAACAGGATTCATTTCAGGTATGCAAGTCTGGTTCAATATACACAAATCAATCAATATAATTCACCACATCAAGAGCAAGGAGAACAATGATATGATAATCTCAATAGATGCAGAAAAAGAATTTGACAAGATCCAACACACCTTTGTGATGAAAGCTCTGGAAAAGCTAGGAATCCACGGAACATTTCTCAATATAAAAAAAGCTGTATATGACAAGCCTACAACCAGCATTATACTTAATGGGGAAAAGCTAAAGCCATTTCCTCTAAATTCAGTAATGAGACAAGGATGTCAACTCTCTGCACTTCTCTTCAATTTAGTATTATAATGCCTTATTAGAGCAATAAGACAAGATGCAAACGTAAAGGGGATCCAAACAACGAAAAATGAAGTAAAATTCTCCCTCTTTACAAATGACATGATCTTGTATTTAAACATGATTCTTGTGTTGTTTGCTTGCTTTTATTTATTTGCATTTGACTTTTAAGAACACAAAGTAACATGAGATAAAAAAGCAGAGAGGGGAAAATCAAAAGAAAGGAAAATGAGAAAAAAATTTCTCCTCAGGGATGTTTAGGTGAACCCAATACTAGAAAATATGACATGTAATGCTGAAATATATGATTATAAAGTGGTATGATTGCAATGTATCAGACAGAAGCCAGTCTTTATTTGCTGAAATCTAGGGCAGGACAGGTAACTGACCATAAATAGTGTCTCTCAGTATCATATCAGTACCAAATGGTTCCCAAATGAAAGGGTAGAAGTAAGAGAAAGAAGGAAATAAGTTAATATTTTTATTTGTTTCATAATGTGAGAAAAATATCAAGACAGCATTATTCTGTATTTTAAAAATTATAATTATTAAAAGATGATGCTGTCAGGAAAACAGAAAGAATTTATGAAACTTGAATCTTATTCTTTACCTAAGGAAAAGAAACAGTTGTTGTACACTTGTAATTCATAGCTAATATATAAATTTAATTAGATGTTTAAAAATGAAAAAAAATGTCAACTTTAAAACACATTTCTACCTGGAAGTTTTCAAACTGTCATTGCCAATAGTCTGTTTTTCTAATTAGGCATTTGTTCCAGAAAAAATAAAAATTTAAGATTTGTTTAGGTATTCTGAAACGTATTCAAAGCTAACAAAGTGAATCACATATTATAACATAGCTGAATTCGAGATTTTTACAATGACATCATTAAAAACCTAGTGTTTTAAACTTAAAATACTAACTGGCTCAGTTGTGGTCTATGAAATTGACAAGAACCCTTAGAAATAGGAAACTATCTTGTAAGTTGCATATTTTAGATGATAAGGTGCGGGGAGCCGGGTGAAGGCCATTACAAGGCGCCACCCACTTCCTTGCCGTTTTGAGGTAACTCCATATTAGGCAGTGCTTGGCGGGACGGTGGGTCCTGGGCTTTGCGCATGCCCGAGCCACGTAGAGTCCCCAGCCAATCCCGTGGCACCTGGTGACGGCGAAAGGCAGACGACCAATGGGAAAAACCACAGTGTTCCTATTCCCTATATAAGCAGCCATGTTTTGGGTACACACGCTCTCGCGCTCAAGCTCTCCCATCAATTCAAAGGCTCTCCAATAAAGCATGATCTGAGAAGACTCCTGGTGTGGTGGTCGTTCTTCCTCGCTGGCCGAGAAGGCGTTCGCCGCAATAAGGAGTTCATTTGACTATTATATAAGCAATATAATTTCTCTTCTGCTTAAATTCAACTAAACATTGCTCACATTCTTTGATACATAAGTTTGTGTTCCAACAAAGGAGTCTTTGTGTTGGGAGGGAGTGTTAAATTTAACAGCAGGCAGTTTTCTCAGTGGATGTTTAAATGAGACTTTAATAACTCAGTATCTTCATTTTGTTAATAGGAGTAGAACTGAGACTTACATGCTTTATGAAGCATGTTGCTCTTATACTAAGATTTATATGGAGCTAAACTAAATTCATCAGCAATTCTTTTTCTTTTACACTGGTACTAATAAAAATATGCATTGTTATATTTTGTAAAGAATCACACAAATATTTCTTTTAGTCACTGACACAGTGTAGCAATATATTTATGGATAACATTAGAAGTACATTTCACTTCTATTATACAATACCATAATAATCAAAATCAATCAATATTTTATTGTAATTCAGAGATTGTAACCCTAAAGGGTAAATAATCGTAGAGCTAGGTATTTTTACTGAGGCAAAATATGTTACTCAACACCAAGCAACATGGGAAATGCATTTTAATTCTTTAATAATACTAAAATGTCAGGAATTTAGGGTAATTATATAGATACATTGAAGGATCAAAATTGGAATTAAAACACAGTGAATATATATATATATATATATATTTACTTACAGCACAAGTTGGCATATTTAGAAGAAACAATGTAAAAATATCTATATATATTTCAGTTTCTCATGAGTTTTAGAATTTGTTGCATGAGATTTAGTAATAATAGGAACTAACCATAAAACCCAATAGAATATGAATAAAACATGCCAGAGAATATACAAATACATGGTCTATTAATAAGAAGTGTTTATGCTATTCCATGTAAACCAGATGTTTAGATCTGTGAGAACTTTTTGTTTTAAACAATTAAAAGAGGGTTGATTTCCATTTAGGATCAAAATGTACACTCTACAAATTATTTTTATTGTTTAACCATTCAAATTCTATGAAAATAGGAAAACGTGGAAGAAAAAAAATTAAGATCCCATTCTCCCTTTTATGGAACTAAATGTAACTCTTCAGAAGTATGCATCATAAGAACTTATAAGGAATTGCTTCAACTGTTGCTCTTTGAATCTTATAAGAGAAGCCCTGCCTGATATATTTTTAGCTAATCTGAGTGATTGTTCTTGTTCATAATTATCCTGCCCTGTTATAGCCAGAGTGATACATGCATAAGGTGAAGAGCAGATGCTGAGGTGCAGTCTGTTACTTTACAAATTAGTCTTTGTTTTGTGTGTGTGTGTGTGTGTGTGTGTGTTTTACATGTAAGGATTAAACCCTTAAAATAGACCTCACCAGCACCATGATCTGGATAATGGATCTAGTTAGTACCAATGGACCTCATTCATATTCCATTGTGGAACACATTTTAGTCTCAATTCATAATTGATTAAATTTCCATTAATCATTATTAAAGATTCCTGTGTGCAAATGAAATGGCATTTAGTTCATTTAATGTATAATTGAGTTCTGATTGAGCAGCAACTGACTCATAGGATTGTTAAGTACTGCTTAAATGTAGAGTAATACAGGTACAATTCTGTAAGTAAAGTTTTCTTTGCCATTTTTGCCCATTAATTTTGGTAAATTAGATCGATAGCTACTGTGTTTAAGGGTAAACAATTTGCCCAACGTTGACTTAATTCTTCATTGTTGTGTGATATTGTACTTTCAGTAAACTGAGTTACACATTTGAACACCTTTTTCCAATATTTATTTATTTATTTGCCAGTTGTCATGCTTGGATTCTGTCCTTGAATGTTTTCATTCAAGGCTAGTGCTCTATCACTTGAACCACAGATCCATTTTTGAATATTTGCTGATTAATTGGAGATAAGAGTATAATGGACTTTCCTGCTTTCATTGGCTTCAACCCCTGATTTTCAGATCTCAGTCTCCAGAGTAGCTAGGATTACAGGAATATCTATTTGAATAAATAGAATATTTATTTGAATAAATACCTTAAAGGATGCTATGTGTAAGTCTGAGCAATGTCTTTAGTCAGAAGTAAAACATGTAATTTAACCTAATCGCAATAACAAATCAAATTCTTGTCAATTTTTATATTTCCATTTGAAACTAGAAGCCTTCACCAACAAATATTTTTTTTAATTTAATTTTATTTTATTTGTGAACATACTGTACAGAGGGGTTACAATTGCATGGGCAGGATAATGTGTACATTTCTTACCA
>NW_012267281.1:13866252-13869693 GCF_000151885.1 Dipodomys ordii | reverse complement strand
GGGGGGGGGGAGGAGAAGGATTGGGATTGGGATTGGGATTGGGAGGTGGGAGGTTGGGCAGGGATGTGAAGGGTAAACAAAGGAGGAGACTGCAATGCTTGGTAAGAAATGTATGCATTATCCAGCCCATGTAATTGTAACCCCTCTGTAAAGTATGTTCACAAATAAAATAAAATTAAATTAAAAAAATATAATTTTCACAGAAATAGAAATAGAACACATAGTCCTCTTGAGGCAGCACAAATGAGAAATCTTCTTGGGATGTCTGTTCATGATTAGCTAAATTGACTGTTAACTAAAATACAGTTATAATATTTCCCAAATAAAGTATTTTTACTTAAGACCTTTAAAAAATATTGTTCTTAGTTACTAAAACTGGTTGGACTAGAGTTATCATTAGTTGGAGTTTCTTCTTTTAAGTCTCTGTCTTCTCTATTCACTATTTTATTTCTTCTGCTCTGTTTGTATATCTGTACCTCCTATACCCTTGAGGTCCTGGAACTCGCCTTTTGAATTTCTGACAGCAGACATTATTTTATGATTTAGATTAGAGGGCTTCACAATTTAATTTCCCCTGGAGAGAATGTCAGATACTTTTTCACAATGTTCCATTTTGTTATTTCAACCAACAGTGTAATAGAACTTAAAAATGTGTATATTCCATATACCAAAATGCATGAAATGTATATATTTAGATATACATCAATTTATGTAATAGTATAGGTAACATATGCAATATGTATAACATCGATCATACTAAAAGCAATACTTGAGAACATTTCTACAATGTCATCTCTTTTACTCTTCTTTAAGTTGTGTAGAACTAAGGAGGGAAGTATTGAGATAGAATAACAATCTTGCTTTGCCATATGTAACTTAGAATTTTTCATTTTGTTTTACTTCTATCTCAAATGGCTGTGAATTTGAAATACAATCTTAAAGAATGTCAGGAATTGAACATATTCCCACTATATTTACAATTCAAAATATTTTTGTATATCATGGCTAGTACTGTAACACAAAATGTGAATAATATAAATGATACATAACCTACATTATATATTTCATATTATACACATCATATTCCCTTGTTCAAACATTTGAACAAACAAGCAAATGTACTTCTGAGAAAATTTAGTTCAGTAGAAAACATAACTTCTTTGTTGATGATGCCTTCTGTGAGGTCCTCATAAACTCTGAAGTGAATTTCCATGAAGAAGCAGAAGTACCAAGAACAAAAACTAGAAAAGCCTAGGAAATGTGATATCCAGAAAATATGATGACAGGCCACAGGTCCAAGTGATACAAAAGGCAGTCAAGGAGAGGAGAGCAGAGGAAAGGACCTAGGATTAATATCATGCTGATTAGAAGGGTGAAAGAAGGAATATATATGAATGTTTATATAGACTCTGGAAACAGGAGAATGCAATGAGAATTGTCATTCTCATCATTACCATGTAACATCGGTAAAATGCATTACAGAATCTCCTGGGTAATCATTTCAAACATGTGTCTATCATCCTAAGAAATATAGGAAGGGGAGCTAATAAACAATTATCACTTATCAATGTTTCACTGTAGTCTCATGGGAAGCAGAGATGGTTTATTTTACTCAGAAAATATTATTCCTATTTCATTGCATTATTCTACATAACTGGAAAATTTAAATATATATATATAATTTCTAATTGCCTTGTCTTATGAGACTCTGCAAGCACAGTGAATTTCAGTAATTCTAATAGAATACTCTAAATATTGTTACAAAGATTACCACAGATGTGCTTCTACTAACCTTTGTAAAACATCCTATATTGTAGACTTCAGTTCCAGGTTGCTTTTTTAACAGTTGGTTTTCACTTTGATTGAATTTTCTGCTTCATTATTTGCATAAAATATCTCTTACATCATTTCCCATTCCAACCAGGACTTAACATGTACTTTGGCACTGAAAAATTAGATGATCATCTTCTGTTATGTGAGATTGATAGTGGGAGCTCTCTTAATTTTGTATTTCTACAATTCTCAGAATTATCAGTCCCTTTAGTCTACATCATTTTACTTCTGTACATCTCCAGGAATTTCTTATACATGATAATAAATAATTGATGGAACTATGTCCTGCTCACACAACTAATTAATACCATGAGCTACCCATGACTCTTGTGATTGGACCTAGTTTCTCATGCATGTTCTCCTAATGTTAATATTAGGTTCAGTGTAAGAGTATCGCCTTTTATACCAAATCCCCTTTACTTAGTTTAGACTTGGTTAAAGTTGTGTTTTAGAAGACATTTCCAGCAGCTATTAAAAAAATCTCCTCATGGATATTTAATGCATAGGTGAATCCTCTTTTTCATTGCAGGGTCTAAAACCTATACAGTATTACTTTTGTCATGGAAAGAACTGTGATAATTTGGTTACACATAACCTTGCATTTGTTGCTATTTTGTTTTGTTTGATTCCACTTGTGTTATTTTCTAGTTTTTATTTACCTGAACACAGGTGGAGAAATGCTGTGAGACAGTAGGAATAGCTGCCTTCTTTACCAGGTAAAACTAAGCATATGAGTTCCAAACTCAACTTTTTATAATAAACATTCATGTCAAGGCTAAAGAATATTTTCCAATCAAACTTTTACATCAGTATTATTTTGGCTAAAATAGGTTGTCATTATATCATTGTACTCATATTTGATCATACTTGAAGGAGACAGTATTTTTTATTTGTCAGATAAAATCTATATCAAAGTCCCCTTTAGTAAGAACATGGCATATAGAACAGAGTTCCATAAATCAGGGAATTCTGTTCAAAAAGAGTTAGAATCCAGAAAGGACACCTCATAAGAATAAGAGCAAAGGTATTAGAGATGCTGATTTTGATTAAAAAGAAAGATCCCATTATTGACCATAATTCTTACCAGTTTTCTTGAATTAAATATGAGAAGAGATTTGGACAGTCAAAGTGAGAACATATATAGTTGTTATCACTAATTTTTTTCAAGAATTCACTTTGTGATGTCATAATAAAGGTCAATAAGCCTGTTGTTAGGAAAACAATGTGATGATTTTACACTAATAAAACCCTTTCAGGACACATAATTGATTTGCTGTATTATCTCTAGTACTTACATAACTGCAAACATTAAGTATGCATTAAATAAATCTCCTACTCCTAAATTAAGCGATTTGTTATCAAAAGGAATACAAACGTTAGTCAATATCTATCAATAAGTATATGCAATACATTTTGCCCAATGAAGTGATTTTTTAGTGTGGTTAATGAATAGTTAAATATAAATTATTCTTCAACTAAAATCTTCCATTTTTGGGGGGCGAGGCGAGGCTGAGAAGGGATGGAAAAGGGAAACAAAGGAGGAGGCTACAATGCTTGATAAGAAATGTACTCATTATCTTGCCCATGTAATTGTAACCCCTCTGTACA
>NW_012267281.1:13863677-13866202 GCF_000151885.1 Dipodomys ordii | reverse complement strand
ATTTTTGAGTGTAGTTTTGCATTAATTTATTCATTTTTAAATCCAGCTTTATTTTCCTTTACTAACATTGGTATATCATCTTCATTTCTTGTGAATTCATATTTATAATTTTACTAATTTATAATTTATTTATAAGCTCAAAGTCCACAGTAGAAGGACTTTGGTAGCCTCTTCTTGACATCATTTAGTGCAAAAATAGAGTCAACTGATGAACAGGTTCAACCATGAAAAGTCATATTTGAACTTGCATCCTGTAAATAAATATCTTTCCTACCGTGTTTGCAGCACCACCTTTTCTACAATTTTGTCCTTTGTAGACAGACAGGTAGAGACATAGAGGTAAGCAGGCAGATAGATAGATAAATAGATAGTAAGTGGATATGACATATTGATATAGATATGGATATAGATACACAGCCAATCTGTTCCTAAGGAATATCTTTACCTGAACTGCCTTTTCACTCCACACCACTTATGTTCTTTTATATTTTTAGCTGAAGAAAACTTTAGCATGAAGAATACCAAGAAGTGTGTGTATTCTATCTTGTTTAGAGCTTGAAATCTGTTTTTCTTTTAAAAACAGATGTGTTATGTAAAAATTAACTTTTAAAAATGTTAAGTTAGACACAGGTGAATGCTTTAACAGCAAATTCTACACATTGCAAAATAATTCACTTCAAAAGTTCAGTACTTTCTTTCCTAAGTAAATTTAATACATGATCTATTTTCTTTCAATGTAAAAAATTACATGACTTTAGGGAACACATTATTTTTGATGCATAATTTACACAGAAAATTCTGAGATGATGATCAGTTTTAAGAAGTACCAACTATATTTGAAAGTCATGCCATGCAGTAGTCTTCATTTATTTTTGTTTGAATTTATAATAATAGTGGAACTCACAAATGACTTACATTCACTACAAAGCACTTTGTGCTTTAATATACAGCTGTAGCCTCTGTAGACATTGAGAGTAATTCATTTCTTTCAATTTAAGAAAATAAGAAATTTTCAGCATGAAAATGCTGAGAATATATTTAGAAGATTCTGGAGCTTTATGGATCCTTCTATCCATTATACACATAGCTTTTTGTATATATTTTTATTGTAAAAATACTGTACAGAGGGGTTACAGTTACATGAGAAAGGTAATGAGTACATTTCCTATCGAGCATTCCAGTATTGTTACCTTTGTTTTGCCCTACCAACACTTACCTCCCACCTCCCCAACTCTTCCCTCCTTCACTCCCCTGCCTCCCTGAAGTTGTAAAGCTCATTTTCAACATAGTGTCTTGTACATCTCATTGTTACAATGGGTCAAACTGTATCCTTATTGCAGCATATTGTTATATTCCTTCCCCTCCCCAAATTAAAAAAAGAAAAGTATATACAAGATGCAGGGCACTAGAATCAAATACAGTGAAAACAGGGGTTATACCATGGAGGAAGAACATACAAAAGAAACAAAAAAATGCAGGTACATTATAAATTCAACGGCAAGAAAGAGGAAATAAGAATGGCCAATAGACACATGAAGAAATGCTCAACTCCTCTAGCCATAAAAGAAATGCAAATCAAAACACTGAGATACCACCTCACCTCAGTTAGAATGGCTATAATCAAGAACTCTAATAACAACAGATGCTGGAGGGGATGTGGAGAGAAGGGAGTCCTAATGCATTGTTGGTGGGAGTGTAAACTTGTTCAATCACTTTGGAATGTAGTATAGAGGTTCCTCAAAATACTCCACATACAGCTCTCTATGACCCAGCAATCCCACTTTTGGGGATTTACCTGAATGATCACAACAAGACCATACTAAATCTACTAGCACAACGATGTTTATTGCAGCATTATTTACTATAGCTAAGATATAGAACCAACCCAGATGCCCCTCAGTAGATGAATGGATCAAGAAAATGTGGTATATATACACAATGGAATTCTCTGCCTCCATCATAAAGAATGACATTGTCCCATTTGTTAGGAAATGGAAAGATTTGGAAAAAATTATATTAAGTGAAGTAAGCCAGGCCCAAAGAAATATAGGTCCCATGCTTTGCCTTATTTGCAATAACTAGTATATGTCTGAGTCAAGCAGAAAAGGTCACATAAGTTGATGTTAGAGAAATGAACCCAAAGATATGTATTCAAATGTTTTTTTTCCTTTTTTTAAATTTATTTTATATTATTTGTAAACATACTGTACAGAGGGGTTACAATTACATGGGCAGAATAATGCGTACATTTCTTACCAAGCATTGCAGCCTCCTCCTTTGTTTATCTTTCACATCCCTTCCCAGCCTCCCCCTTACCCCCTCAGTCCCAATCCTTCCCCCCACCCCTGCACCAACATTGTAAAGATTGTTTTCGAAATGACAACTTGTACTTCTCATTGTTGCAACAGGTCCACCTGTATCCTTAAATGACTTGTTTTTCCCCATCTCCTCCACAAGTTATACTGACATCAAATATAGTGAAAGCAGGGGTTATACTGTGGGGGAGGGACATACAAAGCAACAAA
>NW_012267281.1:13859969-13863627 GCF_000151885.1 Dipodomys ordii | reverse complement strand
AAAGGAGGAGGCTACAATGCTTGATAAGAAATGTACTCATTATCTTGCCCATGTAATTGTAACCCCTCTGTACAGTATTTTCACAATAAAAAATAAATAAAAATTTTAAAAAATGATTTTCCATTTTTACTTGAGAATATAATAAAGAAGAGAAAGTATGAATGAATGCTATTAATGCAGGAATGGAAGGAAAAATGAAGAAAAGATGATAAGTTTAAAAGGAATAATAAGCAAGTGATCATACCAGAAGGATTATATATATTAAAAAAAGAAGCAGATTAGTAAATACACAAGACAAGACAAGATGTTGTAAAAAGGACAAAACATACGAGTGGTAAAAGAACTGATACCAGAATAACAAAAAGAAAAAGAAAAAAAAAGAAAAGAAAAAGAGGAAAAGCAGTAAGAAAAAAATTAGAATGGAAATCAGGACAAGACAGTAAAATATTCCTACATCTATGACAATTTATTTCAGTAGATATTAAAATAGTATGTGCTTTTACTCTAATATGCTTAATTGTTTAGTAATTGACTTGAAATTAATAACTATGCATTTTTTATTTCCTTTCAACATGTTAAGTAGGTTGGCATCAAACAAATAAGCAAAACATTATGTTGAACAATAATGGTGGAAATTTAGAAGACTGAATTCTTGACAGAAACTTGCAGCAATACCAATTACTTTCTTATATAACATAGAACTTCCATTAACTCCAATTTAAATCAAACTGACAGGTTTCATGAAGCATTTGTTATGAACACCAAATATTCTTATAAAAATTGTAGGAAATAAATTTTCAACCATATGATAGCAATCTTGTAACAGAGTTTAAAAAGAAATGCACTCATTACCTTTTTTAAAACTGTAAAATCCCTGTTCATCACCTTTACAATAAATGTATAAAAATATAAATGTATGTGAAATAAAATATAAAAGGTATGTTTTTCTTAACACATTGGTCACTCAGCTACTTATAGAAGTACTATAAACACTTAACTATGCAATTTTTACCTATAAAGCATGTATTTCTCATTGTGTCTTACATGCCCAGACATCCACATGACCACACATACATGGATCTGTAATCTCAGTGGTTGTGGTTGAAAGTACTGTTTTTTCTTGAGAACTACACTTTATTATTTTTTTATGTTTTTGTTATGAAAATGCTGTACAGAGGGGTTACAATTACATGAGCAAGTTAATGAGTACATGTCTTATCAAGCATTGTTGCCTCTTCCCTTGTTTTTCCCCTACCATCCCTTCCCTCCCATAACCACAACTACATTCCCCCCACACCCCCACCTAAATTATAAAGTTCGTTTTTCGACATAGAGTCTTGTACATCTCATTGTTGCAATGGGTCCAACTGTATCCCTTTGTAAAGAATTTGTTTTTTTTCCCTTCCGCTCCCCAAATTATACCAACATCAAATACAATGAAAACAGGGGTTATACAATGGGGGAGAGACATACAAAGCAACAAAAAATCACATGGTGCCTTACAAGTATGTAAGAAACAATAGCAAGTAAGAAAAAAATTGTGTTCTTATCTTAGGGTTCATTTTGCTTAACATCAACTTATCTGACTTTTTCTGTTTGTCTCAGACATATACTAGTTACTGCAAAGAAGGGAAACCATGGGACATATGTTTCTTTGGGCCTGGCTTACTTCACTTAATATAATTTTTTTCCAAATCTTTCCATTTCCTAATAAATGGGACAATGTCATTCTTTCTGATGGAGGCATAGAATTCCATTGTGTATATATACCACATTTTCTTCATCAATTCATCTACTGAGGGGCATCTGGGTTGGTTGCATATCTTAGGTATGATAAATAATGCTGCATTAAACATAGTTGTGCTGGTAGATTTAGTATGGTCTTGTTTGTGATCATTCAGGTAAATGCCTAAAAGTGGGATTCCTGGGTCATAGGGAGCTCTATGTGGAGTCTTTTGAGGAACCTCCATACTAATTTCCAAAGTGGTTGAACAAGTTTACACTCCCACCAACAATGCAGTAGGGCTCCCTTCTGTCCACATCCCATCTAGCATCTGTTGTTATTAGAGTTCTTGATTATAGCCATTCTAACTGGGGTGAGGTGGTATCTCAGAGTTGTTTTGATTTGCATTTCTTTTATGGCTAGAGAAGTTGAGCATTTCTTCATGTGTCTATTGGCCATTCTTATTTTGTCTCCCGAGAAATTTCTCTTTAAGTCTTTAGCCCACTTATTTATTGGGCAGTTGTTTCTTTGAGGATTTTGTTTGGGGAATTTAATTTTTTGAGTTCCAGGTATATTTTAGATATGAGACCCTTGTCCATTGTATGGCTAGTAAAGACCTTCTCCCAGTTTGTAGGCTTTCTTTTGATCTTGCTAGCTATGTCTTTTGCCATGCAAAAGCTCTGAAACTTCAAGCAATGCCATTTGTCTAACACTTTTTGATTTGTTGGGTTTCTGGGTCTCTATTAAGAAAATTTGGGCCTTTGCCAAGGAGACCTATGGTTTCTCCTATTCAATCCTATAATGTTGCCAGGGTATCTGCTTTGACTCTGAGGTCTTTGATCCATTTGGAGTTGATTTTAGTGCAAGTTGATATATAAGGTTCTAGCTTTAGTTTTCTACACGTGATTAACCAATTTTGCCAGCACAATTTACTGAAGAGGGTGTCTTTCTTTTTTTTTAATTTAATTTAATTTTATTTGTGAACATACTGTACAAAGGGGTTACAATTACATGGGAAGGATAATGCGTACATTTCTTACCAAGCATTGGAGCCTCCTCCTTTGTTTACCCTTCACATCTCTTCCCAGCCTCCCCCACACCCCCCTCATCCCAATCCTTCTCCTTCCCCCCTTCCCCCGCCCACACCGACGTTGTAAAGCTCATTTTGGACATGACAACTTGTACTTCTCATTGTTGCAACAGGTTCACTTGTATCCTTAAAAAAGTGGTTTTTCCCCATCTCCTCTACAAGTTATACTGACATCAAATATAGTGAAAGCAGGGGTTATACTGTGGGGGTGGGACATACAAAGTAACAAAGAGATAATATTATAAATGTGTTAAAAACACATGCATGAAAGAAAAAGAACATTAGAATACATATCTAAGGGTTCATTTTCCTGACATCACATTATCTGACCTTTTCCGCTTGACTCACACATATACAAGTTATTGCAAATAAGGAAAACCATGGGACCTATGTTTCTTTGGGCCTGGCTTAGTTCACTTAATGTAATTTTTCCAAGTTTTTCCATTTCCTAACAAATGGGACAATGTCATTCTTTCTGATGGAGGCATAGAATTCTATTGTGTGTATATACCACATTTTCTTGATCCATTCATCAACTGAGGGGCATCTGGGTTGGTCCCATATCTTAGCTATGGTAAATAATGCTGCAATAAACATAGCTGTGCTGGTAGCTTTAGTGTGGTCTTGTTTGTAAACATTTGGGTAAATGCCCAAAAGTGGGATTGCTGGGTCATAGGGGAGCTCTATTTGAAATCTTTTGTGGAACCTCCATATGCTTTCCATAGTGGTTGAACAAGTTTACATTCCCACCAACAATGGAGTAAGGTTCCTATCTGTCCACATCCCCTCCAGCATCTGTTGTTGTTAGAGTTCTTGATTTTTGCCGTACTAACTGGAGTGAGGTG
>NW_012267281.1:13844340-13858565 GCF_000151885.1 Dipodomys ordii | reverse complement strand
ATCAAAGACCTTGAACTCAAAGCAGACACTCTGAAAACATTACAGGATGGAATAGGAGAAACCCTAGGTCTCCTTGGCTCAGGCTGAAATTTTCTGAATAGAGAGTGTCATTCTTGTATTCTATTTTTTTAGCTTCCTTATCGAAGCATAGATGCTATAGGTCTGTAGGTTCATTTCTGGGTTTTCAATTCTAATACATTTGTCCTGAGGTCTTTTCTTGTGCCAGTACCAAGCTGTTTTGAATACTATGGCTTTGTAGTAGAGTTTGAAATTTGCTATTGATATTCGTCCAGCACTGTTGTTTCTGTTAAGGATTGTTTTTGCTATTTGGGGTTTTTTGTTGTTCCATATGAATTTATGGATTGCCTCTTCTGTTTTCTTGAAGAATGAGGTTGGAATATTGATAGGTATTGCATTGTATTTGTAGATAGCCTTGGGAAGTATTGTCATTGTCATGATGTTGATCCTTCCAATCCAGGAGCATGGGAGGTTTTTCCACTTTTTAAGTACTGTTTTGATTGTTTTATTTTTCAGGTTTTTAAAGTTTCATCATAGAGGTCATTCACTTCTTTGGTCAAGTTAATTCCTAGGTATTTTATTTTTTGTGGGGCTATTACGAATGGAGTTGCTTTCTTGGTTGCTTTCCACCTTTTCTCATTGTTGGCATACAGAAAAGCCATTGATATTTGAGGGTATATTTTATACCCTGCTACTTTGCCAAAGTTTCAAATTAGCTTCAGTAATTTGGGAGTGGAGTCTATGGGATTCTTCAAATACAAGATCATGTCATCTGTAAAGAGGGAGAGTTTTACTTCATCTTTCCCTATTTGGATCCCCTTTATGTTTACATCTTATTGCTATAGCTAGCCATTCTAGTACTGGATTGAAGAGAAGTGGAGAGAGTGGACATCCTTGTCTTGTTCCTGAGTTAAGAGGAAATGGCTTAAGTTTTTCACCATTGAGTATAATGCTGGCTGTAGGTTTTTCATATACAGCCTTCTTTGTATTGAGGAATGTTCCAATGATTCTTACTTTTTCCAGAGCCTTCATTATAAAGTGGTATTTGATCTTGTGAAATGGTTTTTCTACATCTATTGAGATAACCATGTGGTTCTTATCCTTGCTCTTGTTGATGTGATGAATTGTATCAATTGATTTGCCTATATTGAACCAGCTTTGTATCTCTGAAATGAATCCTCTTTGTTTGTGGTTTGATCCTGTTTGATTTTGGATGAATTGTTAATGTCAATCGGCCAAAATTTTGTTGAGAAATTTTGCATCGATGTTCATCAAAGAAATGGGTGCATAGTTCTCTTTCTTTGATGAGTCCCTGCATGGTTTTGGGATGAGAGTTATGATGGCTTCATAGAAAGAGTTCGGTAGTGAACTTTCTCTTTCAATTTCACTGAAGAGTTGAAGGAATATTGGTGTGAGTTCTGCTTTGAAGGCCTTGTAGAATTCCACTGTAAATCCATCTGGTCCTGGGCTGTTCTTAGATGGGAGGTTTCTTATTGCTCTTTCTATTTCAATGCTTGATATGGGTCTGTTACGTTGGTTTAACTCATCTTGGTTTAGTTTTGGATGTCGATATTTGCTAGGAAATCGTCCATTTCTTCCACGTTCTCAAACTTATTAGCATAAAGGTTTGAGAAGTATTGCCTTAGTTGTTTCTGTGGTGAAGTTTCTATTCTCATCTCTGAGATTGTTTATTTGGGTGTGTTCTCTCCTTTTTCTCATAAGATTTGAAAAGGGTTTGTCAATTTTGTTAAGTTTTTCAAAGAACCAACTCTGTTTTGTTGATTTTCTCCACTTTTTTTTCTGGATTCTAATTCATTTAATTCTGATTTGATTTTAATTATTTCTTTCCATCTACTGGATTGGGTATTTGCTTGCAGCTCTTTTACAAAGAGGTTCAGATGTCTCATTAAATTGTTAGTTTCCGTTTTCTCCAATTTGTTGATGTAGGAGTTCAGAGCTATAAACTTACTTCTGAGTATTGTGCTTATTGTGTCCCAGAGGAGCTTGTAATTTGTGTGCTCACTTTTGTTGAATATCATGAACATTTGAATTTCCTTTTTAATCTCTTCCAGGACCCACTGGTGATTCAACAGTGTCTTCTTCAGTCTCCATGTGTTATAGGGCTTTGTTTGGTGGCTTTTGGTGTTGAGTTCTAATTTTATTCCCTTGTGGTCTGAGAGAATTCAGGGCATAATTTCAATGTTTCTGAATTTGGACAAGTTTGCTTTGTGACCGAAAATGTGGTCTGTTTCGGGAAATGTTCCATGTGTATTCTTATGCTACTGGGTGAAATGTTCGGTAGATGTCTGTTAAATCTAGTTGATCTATGCAATTGTTTAGATCTGCAGTTTCTCTGTTGGGTTTTTGCTGAATTGAACTATCTATTGGGAATAGTGGTGTGTTAAAGTCCCCAACAATTAATGTCTTTGTATGTATGTGAGATTTGAGCAAAAGCAATGTTTCTTGAATGACTTTGGGTACTCCATTGTTTGGCAAATGGATATTTAGAATCTTCCTGAAGAAGAGATCCCTTAATTAGTATGTAGCAAGCTTCTTTATCTCTTCTCATTAATTTTAATTTCAAGTCTATTTCAACTGATATTATGATTGCAACTCCCACCTGTTTATGGGGACAGTTTTCTTGGTAGATTTTATTCCAGCCTTTCACTTTCAGAATATGTTTGTTTACATGGGTAAGGGTGCTTCTTGAAGGCAGCAGATAGAAGCATCTTTCTTTTTAATCCAACCAGACAATCTATGTCACTTAATTGGAGAGTTGAGTCCATTAAAGTTGAGAGTTAGGACTGAGAGGTATTTGATAGTTCCTGCCATTTTATCCACCTTCTTGGGGGCTGTGATAACTGGGTTCTTCCTATGGTTCTTGGATTCTCAGTTTGGTGTGGTTTCTTGGCCTTTATTGTGCTCTTGTTGGTTTTCTATTTGTAAGACATCTTTAAGGATCTTTTGTAGGGCTGATTTGGTGGAGATATATTGTTTCAATTTTTCTTTTCTATGGAAGGTTTTTCTTTGATCTTCTGTCATGATGGAGAGTTTAGCTGGGTACAGTGTTCTTGGTTGATAGTTGTTTGTCTTTAGGGCGTGCATACTTCACTCCAGGCTCTTCTTGCTTAAAATATTGTCTCTGCTGAGAAACCTGAGGTTATTTTAATTGTTTTCCCTTTATAGGTAATTGATCTTTTCTCCTTGACAACTTTAAGTGTTAGGTTTTTAAAAAGAGGTAGCCGAGTAAGAACAGCAGCCTTCACGTGGTATTCAGGTAAGGGGTAGGTTTATTCAGTAGACCTGCTGGGACCAGGCAAGGTTGGCACTCCACGTGGCTGGGAAAGGCTTGGGAAAGAGAGAGAGCTGGGAAAAATAGAGAGGAAAGAGAGAGAGAAGAGCTAGAAAAGAGGAGAGAGAGCAGAGAGAGCTAGAAAAGAGCAGCAAGAGAGGGCCTCTGGGCCTGGGCTTGGCCTTATCTAGGGTATGGGTGGAGAAAGGTGTGGCCACATCAAATTCAGATGTGACCTCGGAGGATGCAGATGTGACCTCTTCCAGGTGTCCCAGTTGCCTAGGTAACGCAGGTACTGGGTGGAGACTTTGCTGCAGGAGTGTTGAGTCAGCTGACCATTCAGGAACGGACCTTACATTAAGGATCCTTGGTCTCAATTGATCTTGTGTGGATTATAAAGTAACAGTGGGATGTCCTGTTCTGGTCTGTCTATTTGTTGTTCTAAAAGCTTCTTATATCTGAATAGGCTATCTTTTTGCATGTTTGGGAAGTTCTGTGCTAGCATCCTGTTAAATCGATTTCTTAGACAATTAACTTCTGTCTCTAAGTGCTCCTCTACACCCATTATCCTAAGATTAGGCCTTCCAATGTTGTCTTCCAAATTTTGAATAGATCTATCATATTTCTTGAATTTGTCTTGGATAGTTGTATGTTCTTTCTCTGTAATCTCTAGGCTGTCTTCAGTCCCTGAGATTGGATCTTCTGCATAGTCTAACCTACCATCAAGAGTTTCTACTTTGCTTTTTATCTCCTTTCCTGCTAACTGGTCAGCTTTGATGGTTTCAAATTCTTTGTTGGAGCTTTGTTTGAGGATCTTGTATGAACTTCTTTACTTCCTTAATTTGGTGTTCAGTGTTTACTCTCAAGTCACTTACTTGATTAATTATGATTTCCTTGGACTCCCTTTCGTTCTGATGGGCTCCATTCAGTATTCCCTTTGTGGTCTCCCTGGATTCCTTCAGCTCTCTGTTTATGGATTCCATAAATACCTCTACTGACCTTTGTCTATTCTCATCCACTCATGCTATTCCTATATTTTGATTAGCTTCCTCATGCACTGCAATTCCTGTATTTGTCTTTGACTGTTCTCAGCCTGCTCATGCAATTCCTGTATTAATCTTTGAGTACCTGCCTCATGCTCACAAGATTCCTGTATTAATTTTTGGTTAGCCTCAACATGCTCATGAAGTTCCTGTTTTAATCTTTGGTTTGTTTTGTCTCACTCCCTATCACACTCGCACTGAGTCCTTTGCAGCTTTTCAATCTTTTCAGTCACCATGTTTATCAGTAGTGTTTGTAGAGCTTTTTGGGAACTCTCCTCTGGATTATTCATTAACTGTTCTGCCACCTGATTATCTTGAGTGGGAGCTGAGATACCTGGATTTGTCATTTTTTTGTATGTTTCTCCGGCTTGTTCTGCCCATTTGGTATGAAAGTAACACCAATTTTGTGCTAGAAGTCTATAGTCCTGTAGTCGCAAAGTCAAAATGGCTGCAGATATAATCTAGTTCAACAAATACAATCTATTCCACATCAAACAACTATGGATTAATGGGCTAAGAACATCAAAGAGGGATTCAGCAAATCAGAAATTATTAGATATAGGGATGATTGTGGAGAAAAATAGGATTAGAGGGATTTGGCCAGGTAAAAGGAGAGGAATTTAATCCACATCCTAATCTCAGAGAGGGAAATAGATAGGACAGAATGATAAGAGAGAGAGATTTAAAAAAACAAGTAAAAATAGAAAAACAAAAATTTACATTTAAAAATGAAACACTTAAAAATTAAGTAAGTATAAAGAAATAATATTGAGAGAAGAAAATGATAAGATGAGAGGAGGAGAATGATAAAAAGGAAAAATGAAAAAATAAAAATTAAAAATTCTTAAAATTGGAATACTTGAAAGTTATATCTGTATAAAGAAATAATTCTACTATTAAAGAAGTTAAGCCTAAGAGGTTATAAACTGAGTAATAAGTTTCTGGATTAAGTATTTACACAATGAGGGATAAGGTCTCATAATCAACGATGGGTATATATCTGGGGATGAGAAGAACAGCAATTAAGTCATGCAAAAAAAGAAAGAGAAAAGAAAAGAAAGAGAAAAAGAAAAAGAAAAAAAAAGCACTAAAAGGTCAAAAGAATTCTTTAAAAAAAAAAAGCTCACACACACACACACACACACTCCTAAAATAAAAAATTATGAAAGAAAAAAAGAAAAAATAGAAAACAATTGAAAAAATAATAATAAATAGATAGAAAAAAGTTCTTTGATTTTTTTGTGGGGTGTGAAAGATCTTGTATCTTCCCTGTGTTTGTAACCAGTCTCTTGGTGAAATCTCTGGTCTGCTTGTGGTGTTTGGGTTTCTTGTGGCTTGATTGGTTTCTTAAGTCAGTTTGTTTGAGCAGGCGGACAGCACTGCCTTACCCAGGACTTTGTGATCCTCCTCCCAGGATAGTTCAATGGGAGGGAGATATGCTTTGAGTATCACAAGAGGGAATGGCTGTTTCCTCTAGTTTGGAGATGCTGTGATGAGGCTAGGCTCTGGGTAGGGTTGAGGCCTTTCAGCAAACAATAGCTTTTCCCTGAGAGGCTAGCTCCTGAGACACTCACAGAACCCAGCCTGGAGCCATTCTCAGGGTTTATGTTTGCTGAGTTTCAATTGTTTGTCTAGGCAGCTGTAGGGAGGGGCAGCCTCTGGCTCTGTTTACCCAGTGAAGAAAGTCACTCCTCTGGGGGTGGAGTTCCTCTGCCTGGGCTGGGTGACTTTCCCTGGTGGAGCTGAGCCTGGCAGGTCAGGCCAGGTTCCTGTGACCTACTAATGGCTCCAATTGTTTTCTTTGGAGCTAGCTGCTTGGCCCAGCCTTTGTCAGTATAAAAGATGGAGATCTTCTCCAGTGGTAGGGGAGAAGCTGCCTTCCCATGTAAGAAGGAGTGAGGATGTCAGGGTTCTACTCATGCCAGATTATTGGTTTCTGGGAAGTCCCAGGTCTGCGATTAGCAGGATGAAGATTTCTGCTCCTTGTTAGTTCTTGCTGGCAGTGAGTAGAATCTGCTTGCATGCTGTGTCTGGCACCTTTGTCTTGGACTTTCTCTGTTGGTATGGTAGCGTAGTGGCCACTGCCACTGTCACCACTGCTGCTGCAACCGCTGAAGCCAAGGCTACCGGCAATTGCTCAGATACCTCTACTTGACCTAGCTGCCTGGATTTCCCTTCTCTGGACAAACTCTCTGTACTGTCATGGCACACTTGGTGTGATTCTTACCTAGGACTGTTCACTGGAACACTAAAACTGCTTTCTATGCAAGAGCTTGTTTAGCCTCCAGTTTCTCCTCTGCCATCTTCCCCCAGGCTCCCCGAAAGTACTCTTGAATTGATTTTACCACTTACATTTATTTATTTTTGTTACTGAAAGTATCCATGTTTTTCTTTCTCACATTATCCACATGTTTTATCAATATCTATCCCAAACATTTTTATCTCAGGAAAAAAAATTAGAGAGCACCTCTGTCACTTAAAAGAAACACCGTCTCATCAGTTTTGCATTATTAAAAATATATATATCAGACCAGGCCAGTACCAACAAAGCATTTCTTGCGTGTGTTGCTTTGTCCTTCAGTACTGGTGCATGTTCCCAAATATAATTTTGATGTAGATGGATCTAAGTGTTCTGGCTGCATGCTCACAAATTCTAAAATCTAAAATTGACTAGTGAAAAAAAAAACGCATGAAATCTAGGTCATTATTTTCAGCCTGTTGTTATTTCAGAACATGCCAAAGCATGTGAAATGAGCTGTTCATTAATACCAGGATTGACAAAATCTGGAAATGTGCCTGGAAATCAAAATCTTTCATAATGTCATTAGAAGAAAGAGGATCAGAAAACAATTGCTATTGTGCTGATTAGAACAATGGCTTCTTATTATTTGCTAAACCTTAATTTGAATTTTTTAAACTATAAAATGTTTGACATTAAAATTTTCATAATTTTAAGGTCAAAGCCATAAGCTTAAATTATATTTATATAACCAAATTGATGATTGAATGAACCAGTAAATATACATGAAGATGCATATTAAGGGAAATATTTTTTTTAATTTTCTAAGCTTTGATTGAGTTAACAAAATATCAAGTGGATTGACTTAACTGATCATAGAGCAGGAATTCAGGAGGATAACAAAATAGCAGTTACCCTAGTTCATGCAACCCTTGAAAATGAAAACCCTGAGAACCAGAATTTATTTTCAGTCTCTCTCTCTCTCTCTCTCTCTCTCTCTTTCTCTATACATATATATGTTCACACACATACATATATATGTTCTCATACAGTGTATACATGTGCATATAATATATATGTATGTGTACATACATGTGCACATATACATTTATTAATATATATGTTCAGCCATATTAATATTAATATTTACATATAAATATTGATATATTAATATAATGTATATAACATTAAGTTATGCATATATACTCATATAAATACATGTATATATCTATGCATGTATCTGTACATATATAAATATCTAATATATATATAAATATTTTTATATATATACCTATGTATGTATATACTGTGTGGACTGCTAAATATTTTCATACATTTAGGATATCATATCATTTTGAATTATTTTAAATATTCTTTTCTGACTAAAATCTATTCTCCCAGACTCTCATCTCTTCACAGAAGTGGAAATGCCTCTTATATGTCACCTCTTTTCTCCCACTCTCAGCATATGCTTTTAAGTTAAGCTCCATTGTTTCTACACCTTTGGGCCACTTAATGTTAAGACATAGAGTTCCAAAGTCTTTATAATACCTCCTCGTTTTCAAGGATATCTAAGAACTCTTTTAATCTCTTCTGATTCTGTTCCTTCTCAAGAATCTTCTGTACTTCATTCTTTGTTAACTTGGATCACATATTTTCAAAGGGGGATGCTATTCATAGTAAGTTGATAAGTCTTTGAGGTGTAATATTATACAACAAAATCTTCGGATTTCAGTGGTATTCCATGAAAACTGGGTAGTGGTTAGGGGTGGAAAAAGCATAAAAATAATGCTCCTGTGAAGGGGAGAGATAGTGAGAGGAAAATGGAAAAGTACAAGTCAGAGTCTTCTTCCCAGAACCCTCCAAATACAGGTTACCCTTCTATCTATGTCCTTGCCAGTTTTGTCCATACTTTCCTCATCACTTGGTGAGTCTTTCCTTGGGAAAGTCTCTCACGCTTCTAGATACATGATAACAATGTTTTCTGCTCCCATGGACACAAATCTTCAATCTACACTTATAGTTTACAAGTATTCAGCATTTTACACTCAATGCTTGTGTTAGTCATCGAGTTTATATCCCTCAGAGGGACAGGTTTCAGAGGTGAGGCCTTTGCGGAGAGTGGGGGAGGGGAGGTAATAAGGTCATGAGAAAGGAATTCTCATGAATGGAATTAACATTTGCACATGAAACAAATATGTGAAAACACAGTGGGGAACCTGGACCACTGCAATCAGGAAGATTACTCCATTCAGAATTTTACCATGATGACACCTGATTTTGGCCTTTAGGCCTCCCCAAAGTATGTTAAAAATACAGATTCAGACTATGGTGTCTCATAAAAGCAGTTTGTCCTGACTAAAATGTGGTGTTCATGTGCATATATAGGCCCATTGTATACATTCATAAAATTTTATTATCCAGATGAGGCACAAATGTTCAAAGATTAGGAAAAGAAAATGCCCTCTTTAAATAAAAAAAATATTAAAAGAACTCGTATAGTTTAGATGTGGTAGGAGAAATTGGGAAACACATAATTCTAATTTTAGATTAATGAAAGGTTACTTGGACTTGGAACAGCATGTGCAAAGTTGTATGCAAGTTTACAAGTACAAATAAGTATATCATGTCTATTAGTCTATTAGTCAATTATTGGTCAACCAATTTTATTTATTTAAAATATGGTATATTTAAATAACAATAAATATATTCACTAGATTCACACAAACTACAATCTATATTTGTATATTAAATTTTTACTATATAGTTATTGTATGCTTATAAACTATAAGTTCATGTATACATTTGGAAATCAATGGAAAAATAAATTATAATGGGCTATATATTAATTTTAATGTATTTCTATTTGTTAATAGCAACTAATGTCTTCTGCACTTAGAAATCCTTTAACTTGGAGAAGATATTGCTTTATTTTCCACTGAAACCATGTGAATAAAGAAGAAAAAGTGATATATCCTGAATAATAAAGGTTTCTGTGTGTGTGTGTGTGTGTGTGTGTGTGTGTGTGTGTGTGTGTGTGTGTGTGTGTATACGTGGGCATGTACATGCAGGCAAGCATGCATGTGTTCATAGGCAAACCAGTACTACAGGGTTGGTACTCTTGCTTAGCTTTTATGCTCAAATGATGCTCTACCACTTCAGTCATCCCTCTTCTGCTGCTTTTTGCTGGTTGAGATGAGTTTGTAGTATTTGTATATCTAGGCTAGCTAGGAAACACACTTTTCATATCTGAGCCTAATAAGTACCTAGAATTACCAGTATGAAGAGAATATCTACTATTTGAGTTATCATATATATATAATATATTTGATGTAATATCAAATGTATTAACTAGAATTTTTTAAATAGTCAGGAATAAAATTTTAATCCCAACAAAAAAAAAGAGATGTCTTATACTCAAGTAACAAAAACAGAAAAATATTGATTTAGCAGTTAATGGAGAAATTTATTATGAGAGCAAAATAACATAATATGTTAAAATAATTAAAATGCCAGTGACTTTCAGAGATAGAGAACCTTTATAAATCTCCCTTCATTGGCCTCATTTACAAAATGGATAAAGTAACAAATTATAAGGAAATAGCATGTGGAAACAAACTATGGAAAACAAACAAGAGAAAGAAAAATGTTGCTTAAGATTTGTATCTGATTACTTGTTAGATGTTTATTGAATATTTAAAGCTTATGTGTCAAAATACTCTCCCATGTTTAGCATTGAAATTAAGCATAAAATATAATTTTTATTCTTAATACATTTTTAAAAAAATTCTTGTGTAGGTGAAAATACTATAAATGCCTTTTTGATACCACAGAGGAAAAAGTTCATCACAGAGTTTTACACAGAGAAATTCTAGGCATACCAGCGTTAGAGATCAAATAAATATACTTAGAACAGTTAGTTCAATGAGCTTTCTCAGTAGGCAGGACCCCTCCTTTATTGTATTAACAATTTCAAAGTTTACCTCAAATCTTTTGTATTTAAGAGCTATTCTTGCAGCATCTAAAAAATCTTCTTCAAGCATGATAATTAACACATTTCTTGATAACAACTCAATAAGTAAAAATAGTTTCTTGCTTTATTGTGTTATGGACTTCATCTCAACAGGATGTACATCCCTGCCCACCCTAATTAAGAAAGCTGGCATATGAAACTTTCTGCAGATGGATAACCAGCAGGAGCTGCATAGATTTCCTTCAAGGACTTAATGGTTCTACCAGCAGTTCACATCACTTGAAAACAGTTATGCTTTCTCCACTCCATAGGCTTTCTCGAGCCTCCACAGTTCCTGCCAATACTTCCTCTAAATTACTCAAATTCCCCTCAACCTTCTCCAGAATACTCTTTCACAGGTCGGACACCACTTTCTCCTTCTCTTTTTCTACTTTTTGAACTGTGTTGTTCTTGACAGGAAATAATTCCTACCCTCTTAACAGCTACATCCCAAAATTAGAGAATTAACGGCTTAAGAATTTGACAAAGATAATGTGGAAAATGGAGACATGTCTAGTTATGAAACCTCATTGGGTTCTATTTATTTTTTTGTCTTGGAGAACTGTTAGAGAGCTTCTGTGTCTTGTAAGTTTTACTCACAGGAGTTCTTCTGGCTTAGTTCTCACCCACCAGTTTATATCTGTCTCCCATGGAGAAATAGCTAAAGAAATCAAGAATATCAATTTTATCCATTTTTTCTGCAACTGGATATCAAATCTCTTCATTTTCTGTTTCTCCTTTTGAAAAATGATCTGTTGTTTGAAACTCTTCAGGATACAAAGCAATAATAGACTCACATGTAGAATGTAAACAGTAATGTAGACTGAGCCACTATTGCCTGTATGTATCATCATACAATCCCTTATTCAAAGACAAAGTGTGAAAGCATATACATCTACAAAAAAACTGATTCTTACTTTCTCTTTACATAAAAAGCAGTCCTTGGGAAATATGGATAGCACCTTCCTTGCAGGCATTGTATGATGATACATGCTAATTTTCAATGTTTACAATGAATACGTTCATGAAACTATTGAGAATAAGGACTTATCGCATCCTAGTAGTCAGAGAATTACATGAATAATGTATATCCTAAGTCATTTAGTAAGGGAAAGAGCACATGACTTTATTAATTCCAGGGGACTGGAATGCTGAGTGGGTACTTTGTACCAGGAGGGTAAATATCCATGGCACCGGAATCTAGTTTTCCACCTCTCCTATTGGGATCAAGATGCCAACAATAGAATTCTAAAGCCTATAAAGCAAGTCTGTCTCTATAACTATTGTCCTAAGCCAAAGGAAGAGGCATCCTTCACCAAAGACTGTGTGCCCTACCTTTTCCCAAGTCCAATGATGGTTTAGTATTGATCAAAACCTGTCCCCATTATCTCAATTAGAAAATAAAAAACAATTATGGGTTGTTATTCCAGCCCTGGACATTTCATGGGAAAACTTTATGAGATCTGTATCTTTCATTTTCTAATCCTGTATATTTCATTCTCTTAAAAGCTGATTTTCTGAATGAGCTCTCCAATTAGTTCTTCATGGCAAATTTTGGTCTCAGAAGCATCTCTATAAACAAATGGAATAGATGACTTATCTTAGCAGAGACCTTACTGTTGTCATCCTGCTCAGAGAAAAAAAATGGTTTGCAGCATTTCTCAGAGAAATGAATTGCTGTAAATGCCATCAGCATATTTTATTCTTCTTACAGAAATATGCAACACCACATAACCTGCATACATACATGGCCAACTTCCAAGTGAAAGTCTGTAGTAAGACTAGAGACTTTGTGTAGCTGATTTCCTCTGGTAGCAGCCACATATCAAAATGGCTTGCCAGTCTTTAAATATGCTTCCTTTACCAGGGAATTCACTGTAGTATAAATTATCTCCCAAGTACAAGCAAGAAATTTGGTTTGCTAATATTCTTTTCTACTGAAGGCACAGATTTATGATTCAAGCAGTCTGGTTGCATATAGGCAAAAGGAAATTTCCTTTGAAAAAGAAAGCCTAGTAAAAGTTCTGTATTTAAGATGAATGTTGATAAAAAATTCTCACCTATAATTCTGAGGTTCTTACGTAGTTTATATTGTATTATACTAAAAATTATTTTGTTAAAATGTCTGATTTGTGTTGCTCTATGTTTTGTCAGGAATAAAATATTAAATATTTTACTACCATTTATTCGAAGAGCTTATGTTAAAATGATAAATGTGAGAAGCATTCATATGGAATATCCTGGAAAAATGGAATTTGGATATTTGACTTATAAAAATCTACTTATGCTAATAAACGTCAAGTTTCTCTTAATAGAATGCTACTGATAATCTTTATTTATTTAAATAACCTAAACACTTCATTTTTGTCCTATTTGCCTAATAAACATATCACATAACATCATGAGAAGGGGCTCTCATATATACTTTATTTATACTTTAAGTATTTACATACTTCAAGTATATAAAGCAAATTTTATTATAAGTAGTCATAACAATAAATGATACTAGGCTAAATTGTTAGCTGACTACAAAAACATTAAACTATGTCACAGACAGGTTTATTTTTTAGCATTATGAATATTTAGTATTATTTAACATGTGAATTTTGATCAAAAATACTTATAGGTATTTATCCAAATATTCTACAATTCTTTAATTCTAAGTTAAGTATGATAAACTTTAGATGGAACACTAGTGTAAACAAGTCTCTAATTTGGCAGCCAACAGGAGACAGGATTCTCCAGACAGGAGAAACCAGCACTCTTTACACAATAAATGCTGTCAAATTGAGTAAGCAACAAGATCGTCTAGAGGCAGTATTGGAGGATCTGCAAAATCTGTCTGTGGCACATCTCCAGTTCCTCAGACACTTTTCATCAGCTCCAGCCATTTTGTTCAATAAAAGCTTTCCAGTTCTGGTCTCTATCATGTTCTTGTAATTTTTTGTTTTTAGCATATTCTCACTGTAGAAAATTAATGTTATGTCCAAGAAATAATTTTGTGATTCTGTATCCTGTCCTAATGTCTAGACCTATTGTCTGTGTTATCCAATATTTTTCTAGAAGTGAACATTTTTAAAAAATTCCCATAAATGGAGAGTGATAACTGGGACCCAATTTTATTCCTACAACATAGGATGCATACAGTTCGCATAGAGTTAGCTTTTTAAGCTTACTCATTTCTAAAAACTGGATTTCTATATATTTTCATTTATTTCTTTTGCTTTTCCTACTCAAAAATAACTAGATCCCTATTGTTTTACACACATATTTTCTCCTGACACTATGGATATTTCTAGTATGGCATATATTATAAGTTATTTTAATAAATTATTCAAACATTGCATCTTTGTTTTCATATGACATGCATGAAAACCCCTCAGAGAAATCAAGCATCTCAGAGCTAAGGTGAACCATTAGTAAGCAGCTTTTTCTTCAAAATACCTAACCCTTCAAAATTATTGACAAGAAAATGCTAAATGGTTTATCTTATTGGAAACAGTTTCTTTTTTTCTTTTTGGTTCTGGTCGTGGGGCCTGAACTCTGGGCCTGGGCGCTGTCCCTCAGCTCTTCAGCTCAAGGCTAGCGCTCTACCACTTGAGCCACAGCGCCACTTCCGGC
>NW_012267281.1:13840711-13841896 GCF_000151885.1 Dipodomys ordii | reverse complement strand
TTTGATTACTATGGCTTTATAGTAGAGTTTGAAATTTGGTATTGATATTCCTCCAGCAGTGTTCTTTCCGCTGAGGAGCGTTTTTGCTATTTGGGGTCTTTTATTGTTCCATATGAATTTTTGGATTGCCTCTTCTATTTCCTTGAAGAATGAGGTTGGAATTTTGATAGGTATCGCATTGAATTTGAAGATAGCCTTGGGAAGAATTTCCATTTTCACAATGTTAATCTTTCCAATCCAGGAGCATGGGAGGTTTTCCTATTTTCTAAGTTCTATTTTGATTTCCTTTTTCAAATTTTTAAAGTTTTCATCACAGAGGTCCTTCACTACTTTAGTTAAGTTAATTCCTAGGTATTTTATTTTTTGTGGGGCTATTACAAATGGAGTTGCTTTCCTAATTTCAGCCTCACTTTTCTCATTGTTGGCATACAGAAAAGCCATTGATTTTGGGGGGTTTAATTTTATACCCTGCTACTTTGCCAAAGTTCTGAATCAGCTTGAGTAATTTGGGAGTGGAGTCTATGGGATTCTTTAAATACAAGATCATGTCATCTGCAAAGAGGGAAAGTTTTATTTCTTCTTTCCCTATTTCGATTCCCTTTACGTTTGCATCTTGTCTTACTGCTGTAGCTAGGCATTCTAATACTAGATTGAAGAGAAGTGGAGAGAGTGGACATCCTTGACTTGTTCTTGAGTTAAGAGAAAATGGCTTTAGTTTTTCACCATTAAGTATAATGAAGGCTATAGGTTTGTCATATACAGCCTTTATTGTATTGAAGAATGTTCCATGGATTCCTAATTTTTCCAAAACCTTCATCATACAGGGGTGTTGGATCTTGTCGAATGCTTTTTCTGAATCTATTGAGATAACCATGTGGTTCTTATCCTTGCTCCTGTTGATGTGATGAATAATATTAATTGATTTGCACATATTGAACCAGCTTTGCATCCCTGAAACGAATCCTGTTTGATCATGGTGTATGATTTTTTGGATGGATTGTTGAAGTCGATTGGCCAAATTTTTGTAGAGAAATTTTGCATCAATGTTCATCAAAGAAATGGGTCTATAGTTCTCTTTCTTTGATGAGTCCCTGCCTAGTTTTGGGATGAGGGTTATGATGGCTTCATAGAATGTGTTCGGTAGTGAACTTTCTCTTTCAATTTCATTGAAGAGTTGGAGGAGTA
>NW_012267281.1:13832768-13840661 GCF_000151885.1 Dipodomys ordii | reverse complement strand
CCTGAACTCTGGGCCTGGGCGCTGTCCCTCAGCTCTTCAGCTCAAGGCTAGCGCTCTACCACTTGAGCCACAGCGCCACTTCCGGCTTTTTTTCCTTTTTGCTTATGTGGTGTTGAGGAATCGAACCCAGGGCCTCATACATGCAAGGCAAGTGCTCTACCACTGAGCCACCTTCCCAACCCTGGAAACAGTTTCTTAAAATGACCTAGAAAAAGGAAAAAAAAAAAAGATGAATCCAGAACTTGATACCAAAGAAGTATAGTAGAAGAAAATGTCTCTCATGGCTGGCATGCTCTTAACCCAAATAAAAGGAAATAATTACGCTCCATATTGACTTCCATAACATAAAAGCAGAACATGAACAGGTGCAAAGGCTCAGGACCTATAAAGATCAGTTTCAAGCCCCGAGACCATCTGCAGAAGTGCGTTTGATGGCATTTCTGAAGCATCTGTGATGAGATGGGTCATTCACCTGGACTCCAACTATGTCACCCTCGCTGGGATTCAGCCAAAACTCTTTGAAATAACCCAATGAAGGGCTGCTATTGACATTTTCTAAAAATAAGAAGTGAGAAAGGGAAGTTTCACAAACTTCTTCAATTCATTTCAACTCAATAAACATGTTTGAAGGCTCACTAATGCGCACAGTCTATGCTGCTCTTTGCATCTTTCCTATCTATTAAATGTTCATCCTTCTTTAGATCCCTGTAAGACCTTTCCTTCATGCTGCTGTTCTAAGAATCCTTTTTCAAACATACTCCATATAGGGTCACTTCACCACCTAAATTCCCCAGGATACAATCCAATAACTTTAGTAAAATACAAAATGTCCTTAATGATCTGTCCCTTCCATCTCCTATCATCTTACTTAGCCCCATGCCCACTGTCATGTAAAGCTATTTATATGTCTTCTGTTATTATGCTTATCTGAATCTTTTATTCACTGTTATTCTATGTCCTCTTTCTAAAATGGACATTGATTTTATTAGATAATATATGAATTGGCGATTAGATCACACACATGTTGCATTCTACATTGGTCCAGCCTTGATTTTTCTATCTTGCTTAACTCTCTGTGGCCAGTCTTCATTAAAATGTGATTAATTGAAAGCTAAGGACTACTTCTCTGTATAACCATCACATTTGAACAATACATTTTTAAGAAAATGCTTTTGAATATTTTAAAAACTTTACCTATATCAAACATCAGACAAGAATTTGGTATCTCAAAGTGTTACCATTTATGTTTCTAAGGAATCTGAAAAAGCACTTTTTTAGTGGAAAATCTTTTGTGTCTAAAAAGCAAACAATGAGTCTATACTCATTGCATGAAATAGAAACAACACAGTGTTGTTTTACACTTGTCAAGAAGGAGATTGATTAAACCTCTGTATCTCTGAGTGGCAGTTCATTATTTTATTGGCCTTGTATAAGGAAGATACCTTTAAATCCAGTTAACAAATAGCTCTTATAAATAAATGCAAATTGTATTTACATGGACAGGAACCATTGTCTGATTGCCTTCAAAAAGTGTGTTAAGATGTTATCCAGTTTGTCATTCTATACATGTAATTGTGTGTGTGTGTGTGTGTGTGTGTGTGTGTTATATTTTCTAGCTAGAAGTAGAAAATAAAATCATTGCTTTAACATATTAACATATAAATTTTCTTTTTTGGGGGGAACATAGGGTCCTCAATGTGTAACCCATTCTGGCCTGGAATTTGGCATCTTTCTACCTTGATCTCTTTAGTTCTGAGTGGCTTAAACTCTTAATTTACTTTGCATTCGTATTTTTTTTGCCTGTCATGACTTTATTTATTTTTTTATATTTTATTTTATTTGTAAACATACTGCACAGAGGGGTTACAATTACATGGGCAGGATAATGCACACAAAAGGTGTAGCCCAGGCTGGTCTCGAACTCATGATCCTCCTGCCTCATCCTGCTCGTTGATTACCGGCATAAGCCACCATGGCTGGCAGTATTTTTATATTAAAAAAAATTAAAAAAAGAAAAGAAGAGCTTCCATATTAGGAAGAATATATATCACACTTATATATCACATTAACATTTAGTAGTGTATGTATTATCTTTATAATGAAAATTCACTATAAACCAGTATTTCATTTAAGCTAAAAATTAAGTTCCATGTATGCAATATGCATTTATTGTTTTTTAAAAACTGAATTGTACTGTAGACCTGCATATACACAACATCACAGTGATTTATAAGAGGCAGTGCCTCTGATGGCCATATTTCCAACTGTCATTTATCCTACAACAATGAATAAATGCAGCACACTGTAAACAAATGTTTACAGAGAGACAGAGATATTCCAGAAAAAGAAAGTCTGAAAAACTGAGCACAGCTATCAGAATAAAGAAATATATAGAAGGAGCATAACCTTTTCTATAAATGTTAAATAGAAGTGCTATCATTTTTATCATTAAAATTGATGTGATCAATGCAATGGCATAACTGTTTGTGCCATCATTATGTGCCATAACTCATGAAGTATGTGCTGGCTCCTTTTGTAGAGAAGCCTTAAGAATGAGATTAGTGCAGTTCCCATTCTTCCCTCCACTTTGAGATTAGTGCATTTCCCATTCTTCCCTCCACAGTGAGAAAGTAGAATCTAAAAGCCGCCTTCACCAGATACTGAATCTTCCTTCAGTTTGGTTATAATTTTTCCAGCTTGGAATGCTGCAAAAAATGTTGTTAATAACCTTCTATTTTATGGTCTTATACTACAGAAACTAAAGTCACCTAATAGAAGGAATGCTTAAGAAATCCTTTTTGTCACTGAGGACTCAGAAAAAAATAATAAAGTGATGACAAGTCTTGGAATTTTCAATAAATATCAGCTAATGTGAAATGTGGTCACTAAATACGAGAAGAGCTTTAAAATCCCTGTAACGATCTAATAAATCTTAAAGTCACACTCATCTGCTGGAAAGGCAGAGATGCAAAGCTGGGTGTGTGAAGAGAAAGTTTTCTCTGATGATTTCTCTCCTATAAGATGAAGAAATTGTGTTAAGTTTGTAAAAACATAAATTCTAATACAGTGAAATAATAAAAGTGGTTTTCATTGTACAAAATGCACAGTATAGAAAAATTAAACTTTCTGGCTTGAGGTTAGGAATGGGAAGGGGAATAATAAGAAAAAATAAAGGAAAGGATGACATCAATCATTATGCATTTTATGTAGGTATCTTGTATATACCCAGGATAATAGAAGAGACTAACATGAATTATGTAAATGTGTCCCTTGAAATTTTCTTTAATTTATTATATCCTTATATTTGTATATTTTTTGTTTACAAGTAAAGTTTTTGAGGTATTTCTATGATTAAAAATTAGTTCTTGGTGATATTTTTAATTCAAAAATTGTTCAAATTTTAATATAAATAATATAATAAATAGTTACACATTTAGTATTATTCTATACCATTTCCCATTTAGGATATTGTTCTAATGGCTCTCCTATTGCTAAGTAACCAGTGAACACTGAATCGAATTATCCCTTCCACTATAATTAGTGTTTGAAACATTCAGACAGGATGTCTTAAGGTGAGAATTCCCGGCTTATGGTTTTCATTGCTGATGATTTTTGGAGAAGATGCTAATTCATCTTTCCAATAAACTTTAATAATATCCACAGCAGAAAACAATTTCTCCTAATAGAAGACTGTTTTACTCACTGTACTCCACTTCTGGGCAATATTAAAAATGTTATGCAATTGAACTAGTAATTTTCCTATTCTTAATATATGTTGGAACATTAATGAAAACCAGACTTTTTAATATTGGAGTCTATGGAATGCTCTTTATAATGAATTTTAATTCAGATTAAGAGCCTAAGGTATATTTTAATAAATTCTTCCTGCAAGATCCACTTTATTCTTAAGGCAGGTTCTAAGGTTAAACAGATATAAAAATCTGTGGATATTCAGATGTTGAAAATTAACATTGAAATAAACATAAAAGTTAAAATAAATGAGTTTTAAATCAAGAAGATACAATACAGTACAGTTTTCCAACTATATACAAAGGTCGATGTAACTTGTGAGAAATATTCAGAACTAGATATATACAAAAGTGGATGTAACTTGTGAGAAATATTCAGAACTAGGTATATCATAATATTTTCTTCAATTTTCCTTATTACTACTTTTCTGTTACACATTTTAAAATCATCATTCTTGAAACTGCATTTTTGTTATTGTTGTTGTCGGTTATGGGTCTGGAACTCTGGGCCGGGGTGCTATCCCTGATCTCTTCAGCTCACGGTGAGAGCTCTACTACTTGAGCCACGGCAACACTTCTGGTTTCCTGGGGGTTAACTGTAGTTAAGAGTGTCATCAGACTTTCCTGACCAGGATGGCTTTGAACCATGATCCTCAGATCTCACCCTCCTGAGTAGCTAGGATTACAGGTGTCAGCTGCCAGCGCCTGGCTCTATAAACCACATTTTTATCTTTATTGATCACATCTTCCAACTCAGGCTAAAAACAAACAAACAAAACAAACGAAACAACAAAAAGAAAGATAAATCTCTGCAATTATGTCAGTTAGAGTGGCATTAACACTGAGGACCAAATAAAGTAGCATTGAAGATCACCCCGGGGAAATGAGCATCTTCCCAAACCTTTTTTTCTTTTGCTCATAGAATAATGGATGGAAGTATTGTTTTTTGTTTATTTTTTGTCTTTTTTTTTTTTTGGTACCGGGATCAAACCCATGGTGTTACATATACTAGGCAAGCATTATGCTACTGAGCTACATCCCAGCCCTATGAAAGTAATGTATTTGCTCAGTAATGACAATGTTTGGGGAGCAGGTAAACCAGTGTGAAAGTAGACATAAGGGGATTCCATACAAGAGCTATGCATGTAAATCACAGAACTCCCCTCAAGAATCGAGAAAAAAAATAAAAAAAAAACAGAATTAGACCAACCTAGAGCTGGAGATTAGAGAGAGCGAGTGAGAGGCAGAGAGAGAGCATGAGACAGAGAGTGAGACAGAGACAATGACTGAGACACAGACATGTAAAGATATGGAGACAGAGACAGAGATTGAGAGGCAGACAGTATTCCAGTGACAGTTTGGAACCATCACAACTATTGAATACTAAATTTTCTAACTGATTATAGTATGATTTTCTCATGGTTTTTATTTTAGCACTGAAGTAGAGAGTCCTCAAGCTGTGAGCAGGATTTAAAGAAATGGAAGAATAGAGAGAATAAGAACACTAATTTTTTTAGGAGAAAGAATGAATAGAATATCAATACACACTTAAAAAATAGTAAGAGAGGCTGAGTGAAACCCTGGATTTAAATTAAAATTATTTGTATGCTTGTGTATATCTTTTTCGTTCATAACCATATGCTGAACAGGAAATCTAGTTTAACCTCTTGTGGCTTTGTAAGGAGTAACTATGGAAGTGCATGCATCATTGCTAATTACTCACCCTCTACACATGCACATCACATTTAAATATCCAGAGAGGTTTGATTTTTGTAGAATGGTTCCTAATATTGTTATTTAGTTAAGCTATCATGTTGTCCTCATAAAGTTCTCCTTTTCCTAAACTACTCTGGAAGTCCAAGTGATTTTAGTGAAAGTAATAAAATAACAAATTAAAGTCTTGTTTAGTTTATCCAGAGATGCTGAACAAACAGGAAGGTCTCCTGACATAATCATATCCAATCCCTCAGAACACAGACATCCTAAAAAAATGAAAACTGCATTATGTCACCTTTGTAAGGGCAATGGAATGTAACTTATATTGAAATTTGGTTTGGAGAGATGATTAGACTTGTCGAAAATTTCTCTTCTATGGTCTTATGTGGTTAGCCTCTTAATTCACATCATCATGATAATTATAATAATTATTATTATTATCATCATTATTAATTATTTGGTGCTTGGGCTTCAATGTGCCTGCTATTTGCTAGTGCACTTGATGCACAGCTTCACTTCTGCCTTTCTTTTATAGTTTATTGGAGATAAAATTCTCACAGTGTTTTCTTCTTAGGTTGTCTTCAAACTGCGATCCTCAAATCTCAGCATCCTGAGTAGTTAGGATTACAGACATGAGCCACCAGTGCCCAGCTGAATTATAAACTTTTATATTACTCTCTATTTCTTACATGGGGGATTAGTTCTACATTTCCTTTTTACTAAAAGTCCAACAGCAACAAAAAAGGGGAAAAAAGGTACAAAATACTTAATCCAAAGTTGAGCAAAATTGTACTTGTAAAAAGTATTAGTCTACTGTGACTATAACATTTAAATGCTTTGAACATAATTTTTTCTTAGAAAAAACCAATATTTTTCTGGATTTTATTGTTGCATGAGTAAGTGGATAGTAGAATATAATGATCTTGATTGGTCTTATGTGCAGATTTAAGCAGCTACAGAAATGAGCACAAGGAAAGAGGCCAATGTAATCATGACAGGAATACTGACATATTGACATTTCACTATTTTCTTACTATAAGACTTATACTTAATGTGACTTTCAGACCACAAAGTCCTAATACAAAGAGTAATCTTGAAAATATTATTCTGATGGAAAAATATGAAGAAATTTCCATAAATTGTTAAACAGCTTAAAAAAATTTCAAGAGCACATTATGTATCTTTATATTCTGCATAGTGACTATGTTCTCAGCATAGTCACTAAGGAGTGAAAACATGAAAGTATGCTTTTTATTTTACTAAAAATGGCTAAGAATATGAGACTCATCAAATAGAATCTACAAAATGTAGAATTTTTTGGTTAATAATCTCCCTGAAATGTGCAATAAAAGCTTTAGTTAATGTAAGATGCCATTCATTAGGAATAATTATTTATAAATGCATTCTTTTACTTAAAATTCAAGATCACTGATTATTAATAAGAAATCATAAGTGTATTTTTCCAGGTTTGGATAGGTTTTCTTTACTTATTAGGTAAATATTATGCACCAAACTAAACATCTTAAATTTAGGCTGTCAGAAGCTTACATGATGTGTGTGTGTGTGTGTGTGTGTGTGTGTGTGTGTGTGTGTGTGTGTGTGTTTATAGAGTACAGATAAAAGAAGATTTGATACTAATCCAATAAGGCAGATGCAGATTAGTGATTTTAGACATCTGTGCTACTGGAGATAGTACATGGATTTAGATTTATGTGTATTAGAAAATAAGCCAAGAGCTAGTGTATATGGGAGCAGAATTTTGTCATTAATGTACATTTTACAATATTGTATGATTTTACTCTTAACTTTAAATTAACTTTCACTCATGCATAAATATATTATTGATTATCACTTAAGTTATTATCATTTAATAATAAAAAACATATATGGTTTATTATCACTTAATATTATAAGAATTCATAAAATCCATAAAGTTGGAAAAACAACATTTGGAAATATGTGGCAGTTCTGAAAACATGTATTTCTTTATCAATTATCCATTTAATCATACTTCGTTTCCTTTTTTTTGTAATGTAGGTAACATCTATGTATGAATGGGTCCTATTAAACTATAAACATTTGGTATATTCTGGTATTCTGTATCTCAGCATGCTGCATGGTATTCTTCAGGACTTAAACCATCTGGGTTAAACCTTTGTCCCTCCCTCCCTTTTTCCCTCCCTCCCTCCTTCTCTTCCTTCCTTCCTTCCTTCTTCCTTCCTCTGTTTTTCTTTCTTCTTTCATTTCTTATTTCTTTCCTTTTTGTATGCTTGAATTCAAGGCCTGAGAATGGTAGCTGCCACTTGGACCACAGTTTCACTTTTAGCTCTTTCTTCTTCTTCTTCTTCTTCTTCTTCTTCTTCTTCTTCTTCTTCTTCTTCTTCTTCTTCTTCTTCTTCTTCTCCTTCTCCTTCTCCTCCTCCTCCTC
>NW_012267281.1:13776028-13827048 GCF_000151885.1 Dipodomys ordii | reverse complement strand
GAGATTCGATGTTCTGCATGGTCTAACCTGCTGTCAAGACTTTTTACTTTGTTTTTTATTTCTTTTCCTTCTAATTGCTCAGCTTTGATGGATTCAAATTCTTTGTTGAAGCTTTGTTTTAGATCTTGTATGAACTTCTTTACTTCCTTAATTTGGTGTTTAGTGTTTATTCTCAAATCACTTAGTTGATTGGTTATGGTTTCTTTGGACTCCCATTCCTTCTGTTGGATTCCATTCAGCATTTACTTTGTAGTCTCCCTGACTTCCTTCAGCTCTTTGTTAATGGATCCCATGAATGCCTTTAGTGATCTTTGTGTATTCTCATCCTGCTCTCTCAATTCCTGTATTGCTCTTTGCTTAGCTTCCTCCCATTCATGCCATTCCTGTAGTTCTCTTTGAGTGTTCTAAGCCTGTTCACGCCATTCTTGCCTTTCTCTTTGAATATTCTCAAACTGCTCAAGCAAATCTTGTATCAGTTTTTGAATAGCTTCCTCACGCTCATGATATTCCTGTATAAACCTTTGGATTGCCTCCTCTCTCTCCCTATCATGCTCATATAGTGTCCTTTGTAGGTTTTCAATCTTTTCCTGCATTGACCTTTTGTTTGTCTCCTCTCTCTCCCTATCACGCTCATACAGTCCTTTGTATGTTTTCAACCTTTTCGTTAATCATGTTTGCCAGCAGTGTTTGTAGAGCTATTTGGGAACTCTCCTCTGGATTATTCATTATCTGTTCTGTCCCCTGATTTTCATGAGTGGGAGTTGACATACCCGGACTTGCCATTTTTCTTGAGTTTTTCTGGCTTACTCTGCCCATTTGGGATGAAAATAACACCAGTTTTGTGCTAGAACACTATCTTAAGACAAGCATCAACCAAAGTCTGTATTTGCACAGTCGATAGTCTGCAGATACAATCTAGTTCAACAGATACATCTATTCAACATCAAACAACTATATATTAATGGGCTATGAACTGCAAAGAAGAATTTGGAAAACCAGAAGTTATTAGGGTTAGGGAGAGATGTGGGTAAAAAATAGGAATAGAGTGATGTGGGAAGGCACAGGGAGAGTTAACTTAACTAAGTCCTAATCTCAAAGCAGGAAATAGGTTGGATAGGATGAAAGTAGAGATAGGAAAAAAAGAAGAAAGAGAAAGGGAAAAAAAGAGACAAGAAAAAATAGAAAAGTAAAAATTTAAAATATTATGCAGGTTAAAAATCAAACTTTTCAGAGAAGAACGTGAATATAATGAGAGAAGGGGAGGGATATAAAGGAGATGTGAAAAACTTAAAAATAAAAATGCTTAAAATATTATATAGGTATAAAGAGGTAGTACTGCTATTAAGGAATTTAAGTCTCAGAGGTTTTGATTTGAGTAATAAATTTGCAGATTAAGTGTGTACACAATGTGGGAATAGGGTCTAATAATCAACTACGGGTTTATCTAAAGATGTGCAGAGCAACGGGTTTATCTAAAGATGTGCAGAGCAATAATTAAGTCACATAAAGATGAATGAAAGAGAAGAAAAGGTGAAAAGGATAAGAAAGAAAGAAAAAAAGATCAGAAGTTCAGTAGAGCTAAACAAAACACAAAAAAAATTTTTTAAAAAGAAAGCAAAACTCACACACACATGTACCCCTAAAATAAAAATTATAAGAAGAAAAAAAAGTTACTAGGAAACAATTTTTTTCAAAAAAGGTAAAAATTAAAAAAAATTTTAGAAAAGAAAAAAAATTTTTATAAAAGGTAACAAAAGAAAGAAGAAGAAGAAGAAGAAGAAGAAGAAGAAGAAGAAGAAGAAGAAGAAGAAGAAGAAGAAGAAGAAGAAGAAGAAGAAGAAGAAGAAGAAGAAGAAGAAGAAGAAGAAGAAGAAGAAGAAGAAGAAGAAGAAGAAAATTCTTTGATTTTTTTGGGAGGGGTGGGAAAAATCCTGTATTTCCCTTGTGTCCGTAACCAGCCTCTTGTTGGAGTCTCTGGTCTGCTTGTGGTCCTGTGGCTTGGTTGGTTTCTTAAGTCAGTTTGTTTGAACAGGCAGAAAAATGCTCTGCTTTACCCAGTATTTTGTGATCCTCCTCCCAGGTTAGTTCAATGGGAGGAAAATCTGCTTTGAGTATCATAAAAGAGGGAGATGGCTTTTTCCTGAAGTTTGGAGATGCTGTGATGAGGCTAGGTTCTGGGTAGAATTGAGGCCTTTCAGCAAACAGTAGCTTTTCCCAGAGGCTAGTTTGTGAGAAACTCACAGAGCCCAGCCTGGAGCCATTCTCAGGGTTTATGTTTACTGAATTTCAATTGATTGTCAAGGCTGCTAAAGGGAGGGGCAGCCTCTGACTCTGATTATCCAGTGAAGATATCCACTCCTAGTGCTGGTGCCTGAGCTGAGTGACTTTTCCCTGGGTGGAGCTGAGTCTGGCAGGTCAGTTAGGTTCTTGTGACCTGCTAAATGACTCTTGTTTTCTTCCAAGGCCTGAGTTGGAGCTAGCAGCTCCCCCGAGCTTTGTCGGTATCCAAGATGGAGATCTCCGGTACTGGGGGGGGGGGTGGCCTTCCCTCCTCTGCTCCCTGAGAAGGAGTGAGGGCATTAAGCTTCTACTCACGCTGATTCTTGGTTCCTGGGTTGTCTCTGGTCTGCGAACTGCAGGATGAATATGCCCGCTCCTTGTCGGTTCTTGCTGGTGTTGAGTAGAATCCACTCACCCGTTGCGTATGGCTCCTTTGTCCTGGACTCTCTGTGATTCAGGTATGGCAGGTTCGGCCACCACCACCACCACTGCCAACATGGTGGCGGCGACTGCTGGCAAGAGTTCAGATCTGTCTCCTTGCCTGGATTTTCCCTCTCTGGCCCAACTCTCTGTCCTGTGATGGCACACTTGGTGATTCTCTGGCTTAGCACTGTTCACTGGAACTCTAAAACTGCTTTCTATGCAAGAGCTTTTTTAGCCTCCAGCTTCTCCTCTGCCATCTTCCTGGAACTCCTCCTCTTGCCATGACTTTTATACATACTCATCGATATGATGTATTGAAAAAAATATATTTATTATCATCTGGAACCCATAAAAAAACTGTTCTGATTATAAGTCATTTCTACATGGTCCTTTTTTATCAATAACAACATTACTATTTAAAATATTTACCTTGAAATTAATTTACTTCATAATCTATTTTATAATTATGGAATGTTTATAATGCATACAATGCAACTGAAAAATCCTGCAGTGCTTTGTGTGTGTATATATGTGCATGTGTATTTGTGTGTACATATAACTGTCTATATGTTTGGAACTCATGATAGATGAAAAGGAGTCACCAACACTCTGTCAATTGGTCTAGGAATTTGTATTATCCATGGTTACTGCCTCTCACTATACTAAGACAGTAAAGAACAGTGGTGAAGTCATATATTTCAGAGTATTTAAAGGCAAGATCCATAGGGGAGGCCCTAGCAGGAGGTCAATGGCAGTTTTGTAATGGACAAGAAAGTAACAAAAAGCATAACTGCAGTTGGTGATTACAAATGGCATCAAAGCAAAGTAAGGTGGCTGAGCCCAAACAATTTCCTGCAGACATCCTGGTGCTTAGGCAGGAGGTGGGAGCTGCTTACCCAGCTCCAAGGCTGGAGGTGGTGCAAGCCTTCATTTGAAGTGCAGATACCTGGCTCAATGGCTGTGAGCTAGGAGGGCCCTGCTTTGGAGAAATGCAGATGTCATAGCCTTAGGAAAACATTACCTCCCCAAATGGTGGAAAACATTGATTAGCTCCCCAAAGTGTGTAGAGGTGAGACAAGCCATACTTAGAAATGCAGATACCTAGCAAAGCCACCCTGGTGGTTAACTCTCTGTTTTACTCAAGCCTTTATCTTTGAAATTTAACAGTTGGCCCTATTCTTAATCAGAACAAATGGTCATGTCAGTAACTGTCAGACCACAGTCCTCTATTCCCAGGATCTGTACCTATGTTTCTCGAGTTTCCTGGAACTTGTTTGACCCTGTTAAATTTCCTTCTTCCTTAGTCTAATTAATACCTCATCTGCTTAATTTTAACCTGGTCCTAACTATTTCACATTTTACATTTGTTCTTTTACATTGCTCATATATGTATGCATTACTCACAGTTACACTCATATATGTTACTGCTTTCTTCCAAACTAAGGCAAATGACTTTCATTTATGTTTACATGCAGCCCAAGAAAAACATTTAGATTAATGTAATTTAAATTAATGCTTTCGTGTCACATTTATCTGCAAAGCTCCAAAAATGCTACACGAAAATATCTTCATTGTTTTTTGAAATACCTGTTACTTTCACATTATATTTTAAAGCTTTCAATATATGCATCATTAAATTGTATTTGTACACACATACTCTCTCTCTCCCTCTCTCTCTCTATATATATATACTTAACAACATTGAAATAATCCTTTGTAAATGAACATTCCACTTAGAAAATAGCACTTTCTTTTTGTTGATATATTATGAAATTTGATTTAATGTAATTTTTAGTTTTTGAGACATGTTTCACCATGTAGCCCAAGTTGGTCTTGAACTTCTCACCTTCCTGACTGAGCATCTAGAATGATTGGGTTGAGCAAGTTACCAACCCATGTAGCTTACAAAAAGACATTTGAATCACTCTTGAAGGATGGGCTCCTTAATTCAAGGATTAGTATTCACATACTTTTCAATAAATGAGAGATTCACAGAGACACAGTATGCAAAATTTACCATAAAAAACAAAAATTAAGAGATATTTATATATAAGCATAATAAGAAAGAATAAAATCATTGGAGCCACACTGCAAAAAGTAGAGCTATTTGAATTTTAGGAAACGGATGAAAAAATTATTCACAATAAGCTTGAAGAAATTAAAGTTATAAAACTATTAAGAGAACTTCCAGAAACTACTAGAACTTCTCCAATTTCAAACAAAATTAAGTTGAAAGTTCAGAATCATGGCTATCTATGTGACTAGAAAGGATACACCTTTAACATCATCTTTTCCTTTAGATTCTTTGAAGGTGAAATAAATTTACACTACAAGACAAATTTCATTCATACTACAACAGTGAAGAGGGTTCAGGGTAACCTGAGTTAGGTCAACAGTCTTTTATAAACATTAACGATTGATAATGGTAAAGTAGTACAGTCACTAATAGGTGAAATTTGGCCATCTTTATCTGTTGCCCACTGTTTACTGATGTTAGAGTCCTGCCTTCCTACAGAGACTGAGACAAAACTTTTACCTTTCCTTATAATTTCATTTCAACAAGTGGCTCTTAAATATTTTCCTAAGTTTCAGAAGATTTCAATAAACCTCAAGGGAAAGAAAGTTTTGTAAAATCACTAGAGTTCTAAATTAATGCTGTAAAAAAAGAGTAGGGGGTATCAGTCCTATCATTGGAATTTATATTTAAACTGTAAATTTTCTTGGCAGCTTTGAATTTTCTCAGGTAGAAATGAGTAAAGATATCTTTGGATCTTCCAGTGATACAGTTTAGAAGCCATGCTAAAGTTTGATGAAATTGGAGAATTCCATAGAATCATTTGAGCTAAGAGTATCATTTCGACTTGCTTTTGTTTTCTGAGTTTTCAATTTCAAAATCAGATTAAGGATAAGAATTTTTTTAAGCTGCCTAGTTCTGCCATGAACACATGGATTATCATACTGACACAAGTTTTCTGAAAAACAAACTTGAATTTTGATGTCATATGTGGCTAAAATATTGGAAAAATGAAAAGCACATTTCCAAGCAATTTAGGGCATTTGTTCAAGAAAGAAAGTAAGCCAGGAAAGACATGAAGCCAGGCAGTTGATGCTTAGGTATATTTCAATAGATTAGAACATGTAGATTTCTCCTGAATTCTACTAACAGATTCCAATTTGAGTACAAGCAAACTTCCTTACATATATTGAAAATATGTGTTGGCAGAATACATCACGGAGAACAGCTGAATTGTATTGTTGTAAAAATACATGATTTCATAATAAATGTTTGTAGTCACTCTCACATTTGCTACAGTTCTAGATAGGTGAGTTGACTTGGGAAACAACATACAGGTGCTCTTTGATTTAAGATGGATAACATAATGAGAAGCACATTGCATTTAATATACTTAATTATTGAAATTCATACCTTGATAAGGAACACAGTACACTAAAGAGAAAGGGTTTTCTAGTCCTGTGATTGTATGATAGACAGAACTGCTGCTTGCACTGAATTTTACTAGTGAGGCCTGTATATTTATCATGAAAACATGTTCAACACAGTATTGTTAAGGAAGAGGAAACATTTTGAGTTGGAACTGAATTGTCTTAGTCATGGTGATCCTTAACTGATATGTGAACTATTGGACACATAGGAAAAAAGTAAAAATCAGGGGAACTAGTGAATAATACTTTTCTTGGGGATCCTATCAAATAAGTAAAAAGAATCTGAATAAAAAGTTAGGGCTGTAAGACAACCACCATAGTAGATACATTTACTCCTGTTCAAGAGTCATAGCTGAAATGATTTCACATAGGATAATTGATGTTTCAAGATAACACATTTATGTTGTTTCATGTATCTTTGGAGTAAAAACTACAAAGAAAACATTAACTCTTGCTTTTATCTGTTTTTCTTGTAATTATTTCTTCTTTCGCTTTCATTTTCTCCCACCCTTCCTCCTTTCTGTCCATCTTTCTTCTATTCTTTGCTGCTCTTTTCTTTCTCTTTCATTACAAGTCATCCAAATTGGCTTCAATGACAGAAAAAAACATTCTCACCAAAAGTAGACAATAAAGTTATGATAGGTATCAACTCTATTTCAAAATATATTTTATTAACATCTTTTTATAGAACACTACATTATGCTTAGCAAAATATATTAAATCCTAAAAAGGGAAAACAATAAGGTTCTTGTATATATAAAAACACCTTAGGGGCTGGGAAGGTGGCTTAGTGGTAGAGCACTTGCCTTGCATGCCAGAGGCCCTGGGTTCGATTCCTCACCACTACATAAACAAAAAGAAAAAAGCCGGAAGTGGCACTGTGGTTCAAGTGGTAGAGCGTTAGCCTTGAGCTGAAATGCTGAGGGACAGCGCCCAGGTCCAGAGTTCAGGCTCCATGACTGGACCCCCCCTCCAAAACCCCCCCAAAAACCCCAAAAAAACCTTAGATAAATGATTAATGTATTTTAAAAGATATGTTCATGTATATGAAGCATTAATATTCAAGAAAATATATCTTAGAGGTAATTTCATTCAACTACATTTTTATTGAATATAGAGATTCCTAATGTTTTAGTCATGTTAAAATATACATTTTATTACTACAAACAAACTTTTTGCATAAGCAAGCAAGAAAAGTAAGAAAAATTTGGTTTAGGTACTCCATTTTGATTAGAATTTAAGAAATAGCATTATTTAGTAAATTGTGAGAGGTAATTATCTATACTCAGTTTTACTTATCAGATATGTTTCTTTTTTTACTCTACTACTAAAAATTGTATTTATTTCAGGTAGAAAGAAGATTGTTGAAAGTAGTTTATTTTTATTTTTGCAAATAACCTCCTGAAATTATTTAAGTAATAGTTATTTAAATTTTACATGATAGCTTTTAGCTTTTTCACATCTTTGATCTTATATGGTATATTTCTAAACACTAAAAATTACTGCATTACATCAATACATACAGTGGATGCTTAAATTTTTGTACTCACATAGAACCATTTACTAGAGTTTGTTGGACATTCTTCTTTTTTTTTTGTCGGTTGCAGGGCTTGAACTGTGGGCCTGGGCGCTGTCCCTGTACTCTTCAGCTCAAGGCGAGCGCTCTACCGCTTGAACTACAGCCTCACTTCTGGTTTTCTAGTGGAGATAAGAGTCTCATGGACTTTCCTGCCCGGACTGGCTTTGAACCACAATCCTCAGATCTCAGCCTCCTGAGTAGCTAGGATTATAGGCATGAGCCACCAGTGCCCGACTGGACATTCTTTCTAATTGTTAATGATGAAATAAAATATTCTTAAAATATGTTTTATAGCTATCAATACTAATATATAAATCCTTTTTGAGTAAAAGGGAACTTTTTTACAATTATGCCTAGTATGATATTTCTGCTCTATACAATAATAGAAATAGATGAAGGGTGGCAAGTTGTTTCATGCCTTTTACTTCACAGTTTCCTATATAATTAGGAGGAAGTTAGACCCTAGAGTAGCATATAGTAAGTTGATTCATAAATTGCATCTGAATGCACAGATCCTAGAGGGTTGTCTTCCATGAAATTTTATTCCAGTGAGAAGTAATTTATTAAATATATCTATATAAGCCAAAGAATATATGAGATTTCCTAAAGCATTTTGACTTTTACTGGTTAAAAAGAAATATGCAATAACTGTAATATGCCAGGAATGGTGATAGGTCCTGGAAATGTAAAAAAAAAAATAGAATACACAAAACACTCTCTCTGCAGCAGGTCACAGCCTAGGGAGAAATATAGATTAATACTCATCATTATAATAGACAAGGGTACATATCCTATTTGAAAAGTTCAACATACTCTACGGGAACTCTTCCCACAGAGAAAGGTCTTACTAAAGCAATTACGAACTTTGAATTCAGGGAGACAGAAAGTAAAGTACCATATGATCTTTTTTCATTCTACAGGATGTGAACTGAACTGAGGCACAGACTTACTATGAATGTAGAAGATGGAAATGACCTATGATATTGTCACAGGGTTATTTCTTCACAATATCCTTATGTGAATATTTTTACTTAGTCTTACAGAAAGTAAGGAACTATGGCGTGTCTACCAACAGAATATCATTTAAATATCTTTGCTTCCTATTCTATGTGACATAAATAGAGATGGAGCACAAAGAATAATACAGTACTTTATAAAATTTGTATTAAAACACTATTTTGTTCTTTAATGATATTATGTCCAACTAACTCAGCTGGAAGAGGGAGACTCAACATAAAATTTAAGTTTTATAGATGAAAGATTAAGAAAACAAATTAGTGAGCAATCAATACTTTCTCTAAGATCAAGCAATGTTGCCTTTTGGATCTTATCTTAATTTGTCCATTATAGGACTCTAATCAATCTCAGAAGTAGAGAAAAATAATTGTATCTGGAAATGTAAAGGAATCAAATATTTTTTAGAAGTATTATTTGGCCTGTAATTTTACTGCTTCCACTATAACACTTCACAAAATCTGACACCAAAGCTTTGAAAGTAGTGAGTTCTGAACACAAAAATAGAATGTCTATGGTTTTATTCATATTTAGGAGCAGCAGTTTGAAGGAAGGGAAGCTACAGCTGTACTTTTCCGTGTTACTTAGCAACTGGTATGAGTCAAGAAAAAGAAAAAAAATCACTGAAACTCATAGACTCCAGTGAGAGCATGACAAATGACATCTGAAAAAAACAAACCTTGTGAGGTCCATCCACCTGTCGACTTTAAACATGCTATTAAGACACAAAATGAAGTTCACTGCTACATTAATGATGGAAATTAAATTTTAAAGATTGCTAGTGACTGCTAAGCACAAGAAATCTGCCACAGAACTGAGTACAATGTGTATCAGACTGGATTTGCCTTAGTCAAAATTCAATGCATTGAATTATTAGGCAAATAAGTCTGTATTGAGCCACTGACTTTGTTTATGAAAGATTGAGGTAAGTTTTCAGCTCTTGATTGATGAATTTTGGTTAAATCTGTTAAAGGCATGTGTATTACTTTGAGATACATAAAAACAGTCAAAATAATTATATTCAAATATGTACTCTTGACACAAAAAAGAGTTTCTGGTAAAAAGTAATGGAGAAAAGTAAGATCAAATAAATTAATTAGTTTACAAAGTTAGAGGATAATAACAAAACAGGACTTACTTGATATTTAGGAAAGTATTTGAGCCCAGCACTATTGCTCATGCCAATAATCAAGAAACTGAGGTAAGAGAACCAAGGTTTAAAGCCAGCCTGTGCAGACAAGTCCACTTGACATTCATCTATAATTAATCAGTAAAAAGCTATAGGTGGAGATATGGCCCAAATGGCATAGTATGAGCTATGCGAGCAAAGGCCAAGCAAGAGCTTGAGGCCCTGAATTCAACCCAAGCACAAAAACAACCACCACAACAAAAGAAAACAGATACAACTCAATGAATTAAAAAATACAGAAGGAATTAATCCAGAAAAGAAAATTGAACATAACACTTAAAGTTTTAAAGCCAACTTGATTAGATTAAAAAAATAGACCATATAAGAAAATATTTTTAAACACTAGAATGTATTTATTTAAGTTTGTGGTTACCCAATAATATTTAAATTACTCTCTAGTTTCATCTAGTAAGTGTATCTTAAAAATGAATAATAAAACTGTGATGAATCTTCCTCAGTGATTATTCCCTATAAACATTTACAAACAAGGTAATTTTTCAGTAACTAAAACTAATCTTTTTCTGCTTCCTAATGGAAATTAAATAAGCTAGTCAAAAATCAATCTCTGGACTGTATACCTCCTCCCTCATAACCCTTTCTTCCCTCATTATGAAGTCTTCTGTAATTTTTCATCAGTATTACAAAAAAAATCCTTCTAGTATATCATTTTGCATTTCCCAATATGTCTTCAAACATCTTCAGGAGTCAGAATGATATATGAACAGATAAACACATTATTAAATCAATCGCTTCCTTCGATGCTTCAACTGTCCTTTTCCATGTCATAAGCTACTTACTACCTGAGTAATTCAACTCCTCTTTCCTATTCCAGCTTGAAAATCTCTGAGGATCCTACTGTAGGTTTAAAACTTTCTTTTATTATTACTTTGCATTCATCACATCATGTAGAGGTTTTCCCTCATGTACAAACAGGCTCAGTTCACTTCATGCTTCTTTTCCTTGAGAGACTTTCACAGAAAGAACTTTTTTTTTCCTGTGCCTACTATATTTCTTTGCCTATTCTAGAAGATCTCAACAGAATATTATACCTTTAGACATCTTTTCCTTCCCCAGATTCTAAGTATCCTTTTGTCCTAACCACTAATTCTATAATTTATTACCTTATACTTTTTGAACATGTAATACCATATTAAATTATTTGCTTGATTAGTTACTTGTTTACACTCCCTGAGGGCCTATCAATTGGCAATGCTCTTCAGAACAAGCCAGTGTCTTTAGTTAACCCCTAGAAGTAAATCGCATGTTACACCTAATAAATATTTGTTAGATATACACTAACACATAGCTGGTAATGGCATAACCTTCGAGTGGCAGAATGGAAATACAGGAGCAACTCTAATAAATGATGAAAAATGAAAGAGGTAAACAAAGAATCATGGTGAGATTGTTTACTATACTGATTTTCCAACTGTGGTGTGAATGGCAACAGTAGGCCCTTATTTAGTAAGGTCCTTGTATAGGACATCACAGAAGCTGAAGCTTCTGCACCACCTTTGCTATGTTGCAGCATCTCATTCAGGTTATGTTACATCTCTGTCTTGAGATTTCCATCAGCTTTGATGTACTCAGTGGCACAGCACAAGAAAGAAATGAAGGAAAATCTCAGAGGAAGTCTGTGGACAGGCTTCAGGAAGTCAATGCATTACTTAAAATATATGATAGCCAGGTGCAGGCAACTCATTCCCGAAATCCTTACATACTCAGGAGGACCATGGATCAAAGCCAGCCAGGGCAGGAAATTCCACGAGACTCTTATCACCAGTTAACCAATAGAAAACCAGATTATTCTGTGGCCCAAAGTGGTAGAGCACTAGCCTCAAGCAAAAGAGCTCAGGGACAGCACCCAGGCCCTGAATTCAAGCCCCCATGCCAACAATACATACACACACACACACACACACACACACACACACACACACACACACACATCTGCTAAATATTGAATATATACATTTCTGAAAGAGGGTTCAGAGATTCATCAGAACTTCAAAGGCTGTCTTTGGTATCTTTGTTATTACCATGTTTTCCACAATCTCACAAAGGAAACAAGCCCCTGAACAAAATGGAAACAAGACAATTTAGCTTATTTACAGGTAGAAGTCTTTTACATAGGAAAGAATGACATTAAATGAAAAACTAAGTTGCATTGCTAATCTTCATACTTTTCTTGAATTGTTTATTCCATTCTGAAAGATAATACTTTTTTCATTGTGTTATCTCTAATGAAATATCTTACATTTAGGAGGCTGATATCTGAAGATGATGGATTCAAGCCAGCCTGAGCAGAAAAGACTAAGAGACTCTTATCTGTAATGAACTACAAACAAAGGAGGAGCCAACAATGCTCAATAGGAAATCTACACATTACCTTGCTCATGTAACTGTAACCTTTCTGTACAGCATTTTTACAATACAAACCATACAAAAAAAACTTGAAGTAGAGCTGTGGCTCAACTGGAAGAGTGGTAGACTTGAACACTCAGGTCCTGAATTCAAGGCCTAGGCCTGCTCCCCACCTCCTCTCTCTCTCTCTCTCTCTCTCACAAACACACACACACACACACACACACACAAATCTTGAAGGACAGGAAACCTCAGAAACAACAGTACATTAGATACCTTGTTCATACTCACAATACCACAGACAATAGGAAGCTATGATAAAAAGCTGTCTCCTACACAAAGATCAAGGTTGAAATATGATTACAGTTAATATGTGAATTGGAACTAATTTTAAACCTTAGTCCTGTCATTTCCTTGTAGGTAAAAATTAAATAAGAGTAGCACCTGCTAACAAGTACTGTGCCAAGTTTAATAAAGCTAATCTAAATATGTGATATACACATAGTAAATGTATTGGCTCTTGTATGAACTGATTTAGATTATGGCATATTAAAGATGTATATGTTTTATTAATTGTATTTTCCTATATATTTATAACTTAAAGTTGAGTATTTTTAATATTTGTGCAAAATAAAGATCTTTTGCAATTTTTTCAGATTAGAATATCATTGATATTTATCATTGATATTTATCATTGATATTGCACAGCCATATAAATGGATTATATTAAATAAAAATTAGGTTCAAATTATTTGATGCAATTTTATGTCTCATATTCTTATTTTCCTTGCAATTTTTCTATTATTTGGTTTCATTCTATTTATATAAATAATCTTTTTTTTTTTTTTTTGGGTCCGGTCGTGGGGCCTGAACTCTGGGCCTGGGCGCTGTCCCTCAGCTCTTCAGCTCAAGGCTAGCGCTCTACCACTTGAGCCACAGCGCCACTTCCGGCTTTTTTCTTTTTGCTTATGTGGTGCTGAGGAATCGAACCCAGGGCCTCAGGCATGCAAGGCAAGCGCTCTACCACTGAGCCACCTTCCCAGCCCCATATATAAATAATCTTTTAAATATGAAGACTGTAGTCCTTTTCTGCAAAAATATTTAAGAATTCTTTCATATTTTTGTTTGTTTTGACTTTAAATTTGGGACATTTGCATAGAAGTATAGATTTTTAAAGTAGTGAAGCTACTGTTTGTTTTTGGGCTCTGTACAAAATTCACCGTTAGGTGTTCTTTGAGAAGATGAAAAAACTCCAAGTCTTCAGTTTTTAAAAAAAATCTTACCAGGGATAATATAGCTACTGAGAGAAGTAGTATGTGTGTGTGTGTGTGTGTGTGTGTTTTAAGCTTTGCAACACATAATTCCTTTCTGGGATGAGCTATAGTTTTCAAAGATATCATTTTTATTAAAAACTACACATGTGCTGGGAAGTTGGCTCAGTGGTAGAGCACTTGCCCTGCATGCATGAGGCCGTGGGTTCGATTCCTCAGCACCACATAAGCAGGAAAAAAAGCCGAAGTGAAGCTGTGGCTCAAGTGGTAGAGTGCTGGCCTTGAGCTGAAGAGCTGCTGGACAGTGCCCAGGCCCAGAGTTCAGGCCCCACAACCAGACCAAAAAAAAAACATAAATAAATAAAAACTACACATAAAACTGTAACCTGGAAATTTAACTATTACAGAAATAAAAGACATACTAACTTTCCTTAGGAAGCTACTCTCTAGTAGCAAAAAAGTGAACAAACATAGAAATACAGAGGACCACCAGAACGTTCCTTAAGCAACTCAAATCCATGGCAATGGAGGAACAAATTTGGAAATGGTGAAGGTCTCAGAGAAATTAAGGCGAAGAAAGGCAAGAGGATTGCACAGAGATTGCGTGTAAAGAATGAATATCAAATTGATGCAAGTATAAGGGGACTCACATTGCTGAAAAGAGGGAAGTTTGTGTGTACCAATAAAGTTCCTAATGAATTCTCTAAAGGAAACAGCAACATATAGAAATATGAAAGCATCTTATGACATCAAGTCAACTGCATTGATGATGGCATGATCATGAACATGTCTTCAATTCAGAGCAGTGTATAACTGGAAAACAGAATAGATTGGGTTATTAACAAAAGTAAAAGGAGGCTGTGAGAGGAGATAGGAAATTGAATGATGGCTGGGTGGAGTGGGATAGCCCAATGTTCTTGAAGTAAAACCCTACAGACTTCTATCAAGGAATGACTTGGTCACAAAGGATATTGAATTTTCACATGAATCCTTGAAGGCAAAATGGTAACATGGTATTTAATAGAATCCAAACTTTTCTTAAATGCTTAATTTTTTTAAGTTTAACATGCCATTAGTTTGAAAAGTTGATCAATGTGTTGTTTTCTCAACTTATAATTATTTTAGATTAAATGTTTTCTATAAAATAGTCTCTATTTATAAAAAGTAAAGCATTTTATAACTGTGCTATATTTCAAAAGCTGTAAAGTTCTGTAACAAAGCAATCTTCCTCTCTTAAGAGCAGGATGTGACATTCTGGAACACCTGATTCCTTTGCATTTCAATGTTCTTTTCATAAGGACCCTCAAGAGAAAGTGCTGTCTGATTTAAGTGTGAAATACGATCTATTTTCTCCTTAGAAATCATTTTGTTTGTATCTCATGGATGTTGTAAATTGTATAACTTACCCTTGTTTGTATCAGTCAGAACCATCTTTTGGGCTTATCCACAGTAGGCTTACAGGTTATTATGACATATATTTTCTCTCTTTTAAAAAAATTCTACTTTGTTCTTTTTCATGAAATGTTACTCTTTCCATTTTATGCATATTTGTAAGATATTTTAAATCATTTCGTGTACCCTCTGTGAGATGCATAAAAGATAAAACTGTTCTTATCTTGATTTTCTTTGAATAATGTTTTTTGTTCATTAAAGATGGAAGAGTTATTCTGAATCCCTTCTCTGCATCCTTTAAAATCACACGTTGTGAAATCACTTTCTAAGGAGTTGATATTTTTGGATATATTTATATATATATTCATATATATATATGAACTTAACAGGAATGTATGTCAAGAATACCCACCAAAGGCCGGGTGCCAGAGGCTCACGCCTGTAATCCTAGCTGGGCTGGAAAGTCCAGGAGATACTTATCTTTAATTAACCACTAGAAAACCAGAAGTGGGGCTATGACTCAGCGCCCAAGCCCAGAGTTCAAGCCCCATGACCGATTTAAAAAAAAAAAAAAAGAATACCCACCAATCCTAATTCAGGCTCTGCTTTGAACTGTGTCCTAGAAAATAATGTATTTTGCCAAATGTGACACAATTACCATAGAATTGCTCAGATAAAAAACATAGTGATCTATCTCCAATACAGAGGAGAAAGTGCCTGAGCTGGCTACTCCCTTCCAGTTAATAAAAATTTTATGGGAAAAATATAGTGCACCAAAAATATCTTATCAGTAACCAGTGTTTGACATTGCTTTAAGTAAGTATTATTGAATGCTCCTTAAAAACCTCTACTGGGAATTTAAAATTCATTTGTTATGGAAGAATAATATAATTCAAAACCATTTCTGCTTTGATAACTATTCTACCTTTTAAAAATTCACATTTCTTATTTCACTTTTCTGGCTGCATATGAAGTAAAAGAGAACATATTTGACAGCTTTTGAAAGATAATTGATGGTGATAGAGAAAATCATACAGCTTTGAACTGAAGCGTGAAAATGACAAATCTATTACGTGGGATCTTTTTCTCCTTCTTCTGCTCTATGTGTTTGGTTCTGAAATAAATCTAATTCATATAAAGACAGCAATGTAACATTTCAGCCTTATGTTTTGATACATCAGTTATTAGAATGTAAAAGTCTGCAGATTCAAAATAAGATGTTATTGCACCTGATCACAGAGCAAAATGTGCTGTCTTAAGGAGAAATACTGATATTTCCTTCCTCTGAAACGTAGTTTTTTTTCCCTCAGAGTAAAATTTTCTATACATTTTAATTTCCCAGTGTCAAGATTAGAGATAGATTAAACCGGAATTAAATTATACATTCTGTATAATGTTATATCCTTCTAACTTGATTACCTTAAGCATTTAGACCACAAAAATAACTTACTTACAATTCTGGAATGTTTTGTTGCCAGAAAATAATTCCTCGTTTTCGTTATTATTTGGGAGTATAGAAAGGGGTTACAATTCCGTAAATCCCATTATGAGTACAGGACTACATATGATTGAATATTTGCCTTAATGTACTAGATTTGGGAGAGACAATCCAGCATTCAAGACAGTTTAACCTTTGATTCTTGGGTTGAATTCATGAAACAAGTATATCTATTACCCCATTCCCCTTGTGAATGCTCATTAAAAAAAAATTGGAGAAATAAAATTCAACATTGGACGAGTGTTTGAGGGCTGAGTATTTTCCATTTGATTCCAGAATAACAGAGGGATTTGGAAAATTAACAGGTTTTTCTTCTAAGGCCCTTGGCAAGAAGCTGACAACATGACTTGTCATTCAAAGCTGCAGAGTTAGGTGTCATTGTGTTCTTATTCGCAGGGTTTGCACAATGAGAAATGGTACAAAGAGGTCTGCATTTCTGAAATGAGTCTTTCAGGGGAAGATTCAAGTCCATCTACAAAAACTTCAATCCTTCCAAAGAGAGATAATCAGTCAGAAAAGCTAGAATTTGTACTTACTGAAAATAAAGTGTGTAGTGAGTAAAGAAAATTGAATAAAATTTTAAAGAAATATAGTGAATAACACTCAAAACTCAGTATTCAAACCTAAACTTAAAACAAACAAATAAAACATATGTCACAGTAGCAATAAATAAAATTTGCTCACAAATAAAATTATCTGACACCTTAATATTCTATCTATAAAAAATCATGTCAATTAAGATTTAAATGGGAAATCTAGAATAATGAATGATTTAGTGTTGTGGACAGTATAAATATTTACTGTAATTATTTATCCCTGTCATTGTACACAAGTGTAGCTCTATGAACATATGGCTACATTCCAATAAAACTAATTACAAAAGCATGCAGCAAGCTATACTTGGCTCATGGAGTATTTTTCTATCTGTATACATCTCTACATATCATCTGTCTATTTGTCTATGTGTTTATCCAAAATAAGAAAATCATACATATATATGGAATTATGTATATGAATATATTTATACATATATGAATATATATAAAACAGTTGCAGAAATATCTCAAATTTTAGAATAATACAATTGAAATCATGAAAAAAAGTTAAAATTTTTACAGAACATGTCTAGAAAATAACAGTAAAATCTTGATTTAATATCAGGTATTGTGGAATAAAAAGTATCTAAAAGACATTTAAAAGAAAATAAACATGTACTACTTAAAAATAAATCATGAGATGAACAAAATTTGTTCACCTCAACCCTTAAGTCAAATTAGAAGATTGAAAAGATTTAGTAAAAAAAATAAATAGGAGTACAAATCACATATTAATTTAAAATTACTGATGACAAAGAAGAAGAATCTTAATATTTTAGTGGGCTACAAATTATTCACAAGAAAAATATCTGTCACTACTCTTCTCCCTCTAAATGCTGTTCCAGGAATTATCACAATTAAACATTGTCCATTAAGTGTCTTGTTTTTAAGGGTTTCCATCCTGTCCTTTTAATCCAATCAAGGGATCATGACCACACATGATCAATGAACAAACAAGAACTTTATTATGGGCAAGCCAATGGAGAATAGAGACAGAATGAGTGCTGGGGTGTTCTTCCATTCGTCTCTTATATGGGCACAAGCATGGTCACCAGAATCTTGGCAAAGCTGCAAGCAAAAGAAGACAGGTTGTCTCCCTACCTAGGAAGGGGCAGGGCAGTTGTATATGCCAATATATGCATTATCATAAAAGTAATGTATCAACTGGTGGATTTTTTGGACAGGATATTTAGATCTCCTAAGTATTTCCTCCACTGTATGCAAAGCAGATACCTTGACCACTCTGTGTAGCTCACACGGGGACTTGAGGTATAAGCCAAGACCAAGGGGAGTGGGAGGGGGATGCAGACTGTTGCTATGGAGTTACACAGACCTCTGTCCTTGTCACAAGAGGCCAGAAGCAACAAAACTGTGGTAAGTAAACTTAGTAGCCTGTAAGAAGAGTAATATCTAAGATCTGGATTATATATCCAACAACAAAAGAGAGAAAGAAATTTTCTTTTGCAAATTTGAAGTCAATATATACTTTTCATTCATGAATATTGATTCATGATAAAGGAAAATCCACTATAGTTTAAGTCAGGAAGTCAGGAAATGACTGACTAAATTTGAGGACAATATATTATATAGAACTTGTTTTTCTGTTTATGTAGAAGAAAGGATGATAGTATTTTTAAGAGGGTGAAGTTTCAGCAAGAGAGTAGAAAATAGTTTTTGAAAAAAAATCAAAATAGAAAATTAATCAAAATCCAGTGTAAGAAAAGATTATGTAAGCCATAATTGATAGCAGTAATTTTCTTATTTTGTTTGTGTCCAGTGGGCTGTGCTGACCTTGATTTTGCTAAGCATATTATTTACACTAAACAGTGACATGAAGAATGACACACTTGAATTCTAAGAGATTGGAGCATGGATGTCAGAGCAGTAAAGGCCTCAGTAGTCACCCTAGACAGTCACCTTATTATACACATGAGGGAATTATAATGCAGCAGACTGCTAGACAGTAAGCGGGGCCTACAATGTATTAACAGGCAATGCAAAATAACTTGACATAGGATTTCAAAAGCACATTGAAAATAAACTAGTCTCTGTCAATATGCCAGTTCCTTCTGTACATGGGTGAGTCGTGGAAGAGGATCTTTCACCAGCCGCTTACACAAGCACAGCACAGGCACCATTTCTTTATTTTATCTTGTCATGGTTGTTTGCATCCTTGTCAAGGAGTTTACATAACAGCAAGCATCAAGTTTGTTTTTTTTTTCTTCCTGGCTTAGTGGATGTGCATTCATTAAAAACTCAAAACAAGACAAAGCAGCCCTGAAGGATGAGTACTGAGAAAAAATTCTCTTTTCTAGGACAAAGATAGTTGCTCCCCATGTTGTATTTCTTTCCAGGGTTCTCTTTGAGTCCTTTTTTCTTTTGACTTGCGTTTTCTACTTTTGTATGTGTGATTTAGTTTTTCCAATTTGTCAGTTTTTGTTAAAAGAAAAATTGGGGCGGGGGGAGGGGACATCCTACCATTTAACAGAACAAGCTTTTATATGGCTTCAATTTAAAAAAAATATTTTAAAGACAATTTTGTTTTTATTGTTATAAGAACTGCACCATATGAACAAGAAAAAAGCAAATGTTTCTGATGAGTTTTAGTTTATGTTGTCTTCTTACAGTGTCTCTTTATCATTAAGAAATTTGCTTATAATCATCCATTCAACCCAAGCTAAGGGAGGAAGGAGAGCAATCTGTAGTTTTGTTCTGCCAGTGAGGGTGTGCATATGTAAGTATAGATGTATCTATGTATACTTATGCATTCGCCATATGGCATGAATATAACGCCATTTTGTTTGTGTCATAAATGTAATGCAGTCATTTGTTTTAAAGTTTTCATTTTTATTATTCTGGAGTTACAGAGAGGGGTTGTGATTCTTTAAGTCACGAAATGTCTTGGACAATGTCACCCTTTCCTCCACTTCCCCCAGTTTTCCTCTCCTGTCCCTGTATTTACGTTGCATAGTTCATTTTTAAATCGTGTATACTGAATACCATGACTATATTTTTCAGCCTTCTTCCCCATACCTGTGCCTTCTTTTGCTCCCTAAAAAGAGAGCAACAACAAAACATAAACAAAAACAAACAACAACACCATTACCACCACCACCACCACCAACATTTCCATTTCCCGAAATTCATTTTGATAATTAGCATTTTAGATGCTCAGATGCAATAACTAGTATATGTCTGAGACAAGCAGAAATGGTCAGATAAGTTGATGTTAAGTGAAATGAACCCCAAGATAAGCATTCAAATGGTTATTCTTTCTTGTTATTGTTTCTAGCATATTTATAAGATGATTTCTTTGTTGCTTTGTATGTCCCTCCCCCACAGTAAAACCCCCATTTTCACTGTATTTGATGTTGGTATAATTTGGGGAGGGGAAGGGAAAAAAACAAATTGTTAGAATAGGGATACAGGTGGACCCATTGCAACAATGAGATGTTCAAGACATTTTGTCCAAAAACGAACTTTACAATTTTGGCGCGAGAGGGGAAACAGCAGGGGTGGGAAGTGGGGAGATGGGAAGGGATGGTAAGGGGAAACAAAGGAGGAGGCAACAATGCCTGATAAGAAATGTACTCATTACCTTGCTCATGTAATTGTAACCCCTCTGTACGGTATTTTCACAATAAAAAAAAAAAAAGAAGAGTTACACCTTTGGGATCCTTCCCTAGGTATATCCTCCTTTAAGCAGTTTGAATCTAAATGCACAGAGCCCTATACAAGTCTGGTTGTATAGTTTAGATGTAGTTTCCATATGTGAGACAAAACTGGCATTATTTGTCTCTCTGAGCTTGGCTTACCTCACTTAAACTGATTGCTCTAGGGCCGTCCATTTCCCTACAAATGGATAAGAAAAATTCCATTGTTTATATGTACTGTTTTTTTTTTTTGGTTTTGCTTTTGTTTTTGATCAACTCATCTATTGTAGGACATTTCTATTATTTGCCTATATAAAATACTTATTATCAATGACCACTGACCATTCATTTAATTGAAATCATACTGTTACTAGTGTTTCTTCTATAAATAGAAATGAAGAAAAATGGCTGTTTGAAATCAATATTGTTTGAATTTTAGTAAGAGAAGAAGTCATACGAACTCACATAACAAATGCTGAAGGAGAAACTAATTTGATGGAACTATCATAGAATAAAAGAGGTCAAAGGGAATTAGGAACACATTGATACTGATAATGTTTCACAGAGACTGTATCTTTGATTTAAAATCTTAAATTTACCCACCTGTTCCCTAATTTTCAGAGTACCAATGTATTTAGAAAGTCAAATGTAAGATTTTTCCATGAACTTGTATTTGTACTTTAAGAATTAAGGATACAGGTGGACCTGATGCAACAACGGGAAGTATAAGTTGTCATGTCCAAAACGAGCTTTACAACGTCGGTTGGGGGGGGAAGGTCGGGGAGGAGAAGGGTTGGGATTGGGGGGGAGGGGGGAGGCTGGGAAGGGATGTGAAGGGTAAACCAAAGGAGGAGGCTGCAATACTTGGTAAGAAATGTACGCATTATCCTGCCCATGTAATTGTAACCCCTCTGTACAGTATGTTCACAAATAAAATTAAAAAAAAAAAAGAATTTCACATTTCTGAAGATCAGCTACTAACCATGCTGAGGTATTCAGGGTAAGATCTCTTCAGTATTTCTTTTGATAATCTATTTCCTGTGATTAATATTTAGATTAAGAAAGTAATTTGAGTAATAATGTGTCTTCTTTAGTAAAGAGAAAGTTATAAGTAGGTAGCTAATGAGGACTCTTATCCAAGCTGCTTAAATTTTATTTGTAGAAGAATTAAAATATTTTTGATTACATGATTTTCACACCATAACACGATTGGTGTGTGAAAGACAAGATAATACAAGATTTAATTAAATCCCTTACATAAAGCAAGTATTGAAGAAGTGCTATTTATTATTATTATTACTATGACTTGTAGTTTTGTCTCTTCTTAGAACACTCATAGCAAGTAGCAAAAATGTGACAGTATTTTTCATATGGTTTGGTCCTTCACTTGAATATAATTAATATAGAGTGCCTCTAGATCTGTATTCAAGATGATCATATATATATATATATATATATATATATATATATATATATTAATACCTCTTGAACAGAGCCAGGGAAAGTAACACAAAGATCCAAATGAGATGATGAGATGATGGGAGCCAAGAAAGGGTTAAAAAGTCTCAATGCAATTGCCTTAGTAATCAAATTTCCTTAAATTACCAGCCCCAGGAGACAATCTTCCAAGAATATCTACCTTATGTGTCTCAAGTATGCTACCATATCGTCCCATCCCTCTTAGCTAAATGTAGATCACTAAAGATTTCGGCTATTCTCTTATTTAAAGGTAAAAACCAAAGAAACTTTTTTCCCCAGGAATATTTGTATTAAAGTGGGGTCTTTGTTTAATAGTATGTAGATGCATGATAGCATTATCTCCTTGGTTAATGCAAATATATATTATAAAATTATATATTTCTCCCTCATATATATGAATATATACATATATATATATATATATGCAGAAACCCTAACTCAATGTGACTATATTTGAAAGCATTAACTGACATTAAATGAGGATCTTACGGTGAGACCATCATCCAGTAGGTTTAGTGTACTTACAAGAAAAATAGACTTCCATGGACAATGGCTATAAAGCAAAGATAATATTAAGGCATAGAAAGAAGGTCTAGGGAAAGAGTCCTAAAGACAAGGTTAAGCTATTATCACCTTCACTGAAGACTCCTTGTCTCAAGAATTGCAGAAAAGAAATGTCTGTTGTAAAAGCCCCCAATCTGTGTCATATTGTTGCAGTAATCTTTAATAAACTAATATTGGCATCAAATACTGTGATAAAGGATGTCAAGTTTTGATGCTGTTGTTATTATTTAATAATTCTGTTGCTGTGGGTATGATTCCTAAAATAATCATATCTGGATAAAAAGATATACGTAGAATCCCTCCACAAATATCTGAATTCTTTCTATGTAATATTTCTCCAACTAAAGCAAGAGGAAAATTCTCTGAAAAGTATTTTTATTACTTCTTACCATCCTCAGGCTTTAGGAAAAACTGTAGAAGAAATATCCATCCTTTTTCTCAACACTTCATATCTCAAGGCAAGTGGCTTTAGGTAAGTGACAGGTAAGGATTTATTCGTGTCTCCTAAAATTTCTAAAACACACAAAACTTGAAGCTAGATTGAGTACACATACTGTTCTGGAGCTAGCTCAAGACAATATTAGTTTAATATATAAAGTGTCTGGATTTCAGTTAACAAATTTAGGCCTAACAAATTCCTACAAATACCATAGGCTGTCTTCCTATCTCTCATGTGTGAGTAGCTATTTGTCTACACATGTTGAAGCTCATTAATATTTTGTCTTTCAGTGGCCAATGTGTCTTTATTTAATTCACATTAACCACGGACATATTTTTAACTCCCTACAGATTGGTTGATGTCCTTCTAGAGCTTGCCATTTTGTCTCTCTCTGCTAAAAACAACAACAAAATAGACTTCTACTGTTTACCCCAAACCAGCTTCCTGTCTTTTCTGAACATCCAGACATGTGAGCTTTTCAGGCAGATGTTAATTCTGAAAAAAAATCTTTGGAAGAAAAGAACATGATATATTTACAATTTGAGGCATGAGAAAATTAAGAAATAACAGAAAAGATGAGTTATCTATGTTATAGGCTAGTTTGTGGAAATTAGATTCAAACATGGACAGCATGATTTCAAAAATCCTGCATTCTTAAGCTATTAGATAGTTTATTTTACAATTACTAATCTGACATTTCTTTTCAGTCATATGTTGTACTTCTAAAGCTTCCTGTCTGAGTTTATCTATGTTAGAATCATAGAAGTAGAAATCCTCTAGGGGAAGGGAAGTTGTAGACAGGATTCAAAGACAGAGAATATATCTTCACCATGGGATGGGGAAATTGAGCTTTCAATGTAGGAAATGATGTCAGAAACTTTTTACAGGCATCAACTCCCATTTGGACTTATTTAATACCTAAGTAAAAAAACTAATTAGACATCTAATTCAAAGAACAGCAAATAACTTTTATGTATATAACCTGAATAAAATGGCCATTTAATTGGTGATCATCTACTTTTAACTAACCTCAAATTGTTTCTTGCAGCTTAAGTATCTTGTAAAATGCACCAAAGAAGTGAGCACATGGTCAGTTAAGCTGCAGACTATCAAAGATCATCTAAGCTTGGCATCCCTTCCCAGCCTATACCATCACTCCCTGTCAGATTTTGCTTTTGTTTTCTTGTATTTATGAACAAATATATGTATACTTTGTACAGCTTCTATTTTCAGTTCTGGTTTCATGATTATTGAATCAGGAAGAACAGTTTAAGATATTTATGTCCACCTAACCTGACATCTGATTCTCTCAGAAGTTATATGCTTCAAAAACTTCTAACTATTCTCTCTGATGCTATTCTTATACCCCTGCATACATTCACTATTAAAAAAATAAACATAGATGTCTAATTAAGTGGATTTAGTTATGGTTTTCACACAAAAACATTTTCAATGGTTTTACTATGCCTTTGAAATAAAATTCCAGCTCTTATCTTGACCCACAAAGTTCTGATTTATCTAGTTGCTAATAACTTCATAGTCTCTCTTAGCTAACAAAGTTCCATATTATTATTATTATTAAATCTAATTTATTCTAAGGTTTTAAGCTTATTCTGACTTACATTCTTCATTCCTTTGGGATTTTGTTCTTACAGCTACCTTCTGCATGCCAACCATAATTTCAACATCCCCTCAGAGAAGCTTCCATTAGCCCTTGATCCTCTCTCCTGGTGCTTTTGCTACAACACTTAAAAATAACTGAAATCTTACAACTTGGGGGTCCTTGAAGGGAGGGAGGCAAAGTGGCAAAAAATGATAGAGGAGGTAAAAATATTCAACAAGAAATGTACTCATTGCCCTACTTATATAACTATAACACTTCTGTACAACACTTTTACAGTAAAATAAAAATAAAAATATAACTGAAATCACTTTGTTATCATATTAATTTCTAGTCAACTTCCCCCTAGAAGTTTTGGTTCATGACAATAGGGGCTTTGGCAGGTTCATTCATCCTTGTATCAGCTATGGTTTGAGTATGATTTGTAACAAGATTGCTGGTGGTGAGATTGTGAACACATTAAGAGGCAAGAGCAGTGAGAGTTCGGTTTTGTCTTATTATTTAACTTATTTTTATTTTAATTTTTGAGTCATGAGGCCTCCATACTCACTAATGGATCAACACTTTCCCATGGGAATGGATCAGATCTCCTAGATTGCATTTATTTTCTTGAGAGAAGACTGTTATAAAAGAAGGAACCCTGGCCTTTCCTTCTCTCTTGCTTCCTTCTTCATATGGGTATGCTTCCTTCCTTCCTCATATGGGTACACTTTTCTCTTCTCCATCATGTGGTAACTGCTATGGCCCAGCTGGGGCCATCACCTTTAATTGATGTGGCTGCTTTCTCAAAGCCTTTCCTACCAACAGAATCATTGTACTTTTAAAGACCCTAGCCTCAGGTGTATTGTTCTAGCAGGATAAGATGAACCAGAAGTAATCCTAGAAAGAACTGAATCTGATAGAGGAAGAAGTTTAACCTTTAAGTTAAAGATGTTAATGACAGCATTGCTCACTTACATACATTCTTCTTATCACTCTGTTCCAAACTTTTAAATTATATTTTTAATTATGAAATAGATTCATGGATAGCTTTAAGAAATAATATAAAGAAAATGATGGACACTATACCCAGTGTCCTAAATAGTAACCTCTTTTAAAACCTAAGTATCTACTAGAAAAGATCTCTCATACTTTCATTCTGTATTTTATTGCCACATGCACTTCCTGTTTACATCCTGTGTCATTGACAGTATGAATTTGTTCTATTTCTATAAAGTTGTTACCTCAAGAATGTTGTATAAAATAAATGGATTTGGCTTTTGTCTTGATAAGTTTGTCTTTAACATCATTCCCAAAAGATCACCTACTTTTTACTTGTAATGAGAGTTCATCTCATTTTGTTGTTGAGCATCATTTCAAAAAGCGTGATAGCATTACAGTTGGTTCAAATTTGTTCAAATATAAAGCCTACCTGAAGATATTTGGGTTGGATTTGTTCATTTGGTTCATTACAAATAAAGTTATATGAGATTCAATTGCAGATCTTTATGTGGTACCAGTTCTTACTTTTATTTTAGAAATGAAAAACCTTATCATTTTTTATACTTATTGTTCAAGAAATCTTTGAGCTATTTTTTTAGAATGCTTGTATCATTTTAGATTCCAATGAGAAATAAATGATTCAGTTTCACATCAATGATATATAGTTCGGCTGTGCTTTGTTGTTCATTTGTACACAAGTCTCTATATCTTATATGAGTTAGTGCACTTACACCATTTATGTTTGGTGTACGTAAGAGAATATATACACGATTCAACAAGAATAGAAATGTTAGTTGGCATCGGTGGCTCATGCCTGTATTCCTAGTTATTAGAAGGCTGAGATTTTAATCACTAGAAAACCAGAAGTGTAGGTACAGCTCCAATTGGTAGAGTGCTAGCCTTGAACAAAAAAGCTATACAGTGCCAAGGTTCTAATTTCAAGCCTCATAATTGACCGCAAAAAAAGATATTTATTGTATCTGAACATTTTGATTTTAAGATTTCTTCATTTATCATTACCCTTGCTACTGACAACTTCTTTTAGTTATTCCTTTAGAATGTGTATACTAGAAATCTAAGAAATTACCAGTGCTGCTCTAAGTTGGACAATTGCAATGTTTATATTTCCATTTCTTTCCCATACTCTGGGTAAGATGTGATTCTTGGGATCTACCACTCTTCTTGATGCTGTGCTCTATGACCTCAGATTTCTAATAGATAAATTAAGAGTGGATCCTTGGTTTATTCAGCTATTTTTCTTCTCATCAGGATTGAGGAATTGATTTCTTATCTTCTTACCAGTTGAAATCCAAACCAGAAGTGTTTCTGTAGCATTTTTATTCTATAATTATTTTTAAATTTATATCTTGATTGCTTGAAATACTAGATATTTGTCTAGGGAGAAGATAATGTTTGGATTGCTGAGCTCCATTAGCATATATACAGAGCTAGACATATAGCCACTGCATTGATTATCCTCCTTAAGAAACAGACTTTGAGAAAAAACTCATTCTTATTCTTTTGTTAAATATAATGGTTATGACCCTGAGAGTGGAAGAAAATATAAAAGAAAACCACTCTTGTCAAGAAGACATCACGTATATGACCTGAAAGAAAATCTCTTTTATTGTTTCTGCTCAGCCCACTGAATAGCTGCACTTGTATGTGAAAGTGATGAAAAGAAAGAGAAAGAATGTATATGCTATACAAATGAGAACAATGTGTACTTAGGATGTAATTTTTGTACATTTTAATGACTTACACAGTGTTTTAGAAGATTAATTTGGTTATTTTCTAAAAATGATTATGTAAAGTCAAAACACTACTAAGTTTAGCCTCTGAAAATGTGCACATGATCTATTTGCCTAAGTAGCAACTTGTGGAAGACCACAAAAAATAAAATTCATATTAGAAAGTTTAGGAATGACTTGTTTCTTCATGTATAATACTAAATTCATCAAAATGCAAACATACCTTGTGTTCTTTTTCCTCTGTCTTAATAAAGCTTTCTCTAGCATATTCATACTATCAGTTACATGCTTTAATAATGCTTTGAAAAGTCTTGAAATCTTACCTGACTTCTACTTTATTGTCATACTTCATACTTTACTGTCATACTTCATATTCAACTCATTAGGAACTCATAGAATTTATCCAAGATTGCCTATATCACTATTACCTAATACTCATATTGATCATATCTATTATTGATATTATTTACATATCAATTTATATTTATATTATTTTATATATTATTTCTTCTTATATCTCTCTGCTTCCCCGCTGAATATATTTTGTACATGGGTGATATGGTTTAGGTGTTTAGTTGCTATGCAGAATTAATGCATGAAAATAGATTTCATTTTAGTACTCTATATTACTTAGTTACATAAAAGAAAATTATCTGTCCTAAAGAACCTATTTTGACTTTTGCCATTATTTTTTTTCTGTATTCTAGAATGAGCAGAGAACAGCCCAAGTCTACAATTTAAAGTTAAGCTCAAAATAATCATCCTTGGACCCTTAATTTTTACAATGCTTTGTTACAGTATGTTTCTCCTGGATACTTAGAAAATAAATATACAAGATTATTTCTATATGCCATCAAAGGAGTTTCTCATTTTGTGCTTGATAAGATATTGGTATCAAGATTATCTTTCCAGATATATTTTATCCTACTTTTGCTCATTATACATACTTAGAAAGGATTTGTGTCTTTTGTAGTATGCATGAATGTTGAACAAGGAACTACAATATCACCTCCATTCCCACATGCACACACACACACACACACACACACACACACACACACACACACACACACACACACACACATACATGCCTTTGTGAGGAATTAGTTCCTTTTGGGATTCCAGAAAGTGAGGGAAAAGTTTGAGATCGACACAGAACATTTTATTTGCTTTAAAAAAGGATTGATTTATAAGGAAATAATTTGACCTATTTCTAGTGAATATTGTTTTTTCAAGAGACTGATACTGTGGCCCTGACTACTTTGTGATGTGGAGAAAGTATGTTACATATTAACAACAACAAAAAAACCAAAACAATTCTCCTGAACATCAACACACTTTAAAGTACATTTTCCTATCTAAAGTGTCAAAATGTTTGAGGCAAAAACTCTTAAGGCTACAAGGAAAAATGATGAATCTACTTTTATTATGAAGACAACAATACCTTCATGGCTGACACAGCTGACAGATTCAGCATCAGAAATTCTTAAAAAATATAGTGCGACTCAAAAGCACTAGTACTATTTAATTGGTTTGTTTAGAGCTTCACACAAAATAGCAGAATGTATTCTTTTCATGTCACATAAAATATTCACAAAGATAGAGCCTAATCTATTTCTATTCTACAAAACACACTTCTGAAACTATATCACCATAATTTAAATCATTTAATAAGGACTGGTCATGATGGCAGGTGCATAAAATATCAGCTACTTGGGAAGTGGAGACAGAACAATAACATTTCCAGGCTAGCTGGTGTAAAATATCAGCGATTTATCTCAAAATTAATCTAGGCCTGGAGGCACACATCATTAAACTAGCTCTTCAGGAGGCAAAGGTAAGAGGATTCTGTCTGGGGGCAAGCTGGGTGGTGGCCCTATGTAAAAAACATGAAAAGCAAAAAAAGAAAGCATGCTGGAGATTTGGCTCTGAATTAGAGCACCACACAGCAGTGTAACACAACAAGTTCAAATGCTAGTGCTATTAGAAACAAGAAAGCAAGCCTGGAAGGAAGGAAAAGAAAAAGAATAAAAGAAGGAAGGAAGGAAGGAAGAAAGGAAGGAAGGAAGGAAGGAAGGAAGGAAGGAAGGAAGGAAGGAAGGAAGCACTGTTGAAGACAGTATGTTGAAGATGAACTTTACAACTTTATGGGAGAGGGCAGAGAGGAGGAACGAGTTGGGGAGATAGGGAGGAAAGGGATGCAAGGGAAAAATAAAAGAGGGTGTAACAATGCTTAATAAGATAGGAAATGGATTCATTATCTTGCACACATAACTGTGACCCCTCTGTACAGTATCTTTACAATTAAAAATATGTAGTAAGAAAAAAGTTGGTTCTTTGGAATATTAATAAAATGGATGAAACTTTAAGCCAAGTTAATTATGAAAAAGTAAGTTTGCAAATTATACCAGAAAAGGAGCCATTATTACTGACTAAATTTTGAATTTTGACTATCTTCTTTCCCACCTCATTTTATGTACTTGAACACTGCATTTTTTCCCACAGTAGTTTATATGATGCTCAACTTTATTTCTTCTAATTCCTTAGGTCTTTTTAAACAAGTTTACTTAATTGATGTGGGATGTGTACAGACATACATACACACACACACACACACACACATACACAATCTCACAATTGACTTTAATGTTATAGTCAAGTATTATAAAATAATGTCTGTATATGCGTTCTATATGCTTTCTATGTAACTAAGATGTTATTAGCTAAATATTTGTATCCCTTTACATTCACATAATAAAATCAGAATCCTTACTATACCTGTAGTTGGTGATGGACCAACCATAGAACTAATTAAGACTATGTGAGGTCATAGATGTGAGATATTGCTCTGATAAGAATATTACCTTATCAGAAGTGACACTAGAGAGTACCCACTTCCCTGATACCACCCTCATCCCCACCCTCATCCCCACATTGTGTGGAGCAGGTAAAGGTCTTGTATGAGGGATACAGGGAGAAGGTGCTAGCTACACCATCTGCAAGAGACTCCCTGCAGGAACCATTGTGGCCAAACCCTTGATCTTGAACTCTAGCTCAGAAGCTAGTTCTATAAGAAAATAAAGCTTTTATTGTTTAAACCACCTGTTCTATGTTATTTTGTAAGGCAGTCTTTAAAGAATTTACATTAAGATATTAATTTCCTTTGCTGAGCTTTATTTTTCATTAAGTTAGATTAATCGATATTTCAAAAGTTTAGGTATTACAATTAAATAAAAGAAATATAAGTCTATTACATTGTAAATACTCAAATGTTAGCTGCTAATAATAAAAGTAATAATAACATGAATATTTTAAAAGTAAGGAATAGGCATTGGACACATAAATATATGATTTCACAAGATTGATTACTAATTCTCAGTCACTAGTGATTGAAAAAATGTATATAGTTCCTAGTTTCTGGACACCACAAATGAACTTTATAAATTGCAAATCTGTCAGAAACCTCATCAAGCCCTTTTCAGTAGAGATTAAATGCTACATAAGTGATAACTCTAGTTTCAACTTGATTGTTCTTCTTAGTATATTCTCCATATTGTAGTTCCTAAAACTGCTCATAAACTATATGGAAAATTAGCAATTTTTATTTTTTAGTACTTGCTTATAAATAATTTACAATTTTAAAGTACTGTTTTAATGATTAACAAAAAGAAAAACCCATATTTTAAAATCAAAAATTCATTTCAAACTCATAAAATATTAATACCCGAGTTAAAAATTATCTATAAAATATACTATTTTACTATAATTTATTTTCATCTGACTCTCTGTTAAAACATGTGTAGTGATTTGCATCATGAGATAACTAACAAAAAATGTCCAGACATCAGTTATATTATTTCATTCACTGTTTTAATCTAGTACATGCAGCACCATTTGACACACAGTGGGAACTGAATATGTTAATAAATGTCTATTAAATCTTTCAGAAAAGACTAAAACCTAACACTTGAAGAGATCAGATTAAATTCTACCTTACTAAGACCACAAACAAGACAAAAAGATCCATTATGATCACCTTAAAGATAATAGATAAATAATAATCTTTACTATGATGGCAGAACTGCCATAATATTATTTTAAACAGTCAATTAGGATAACATCTAAGTTTGGGTAAATTTAGTGAATTGCAGTGAACATTTTCCTTCTGTTTCATGTTTTAAACTTAAAAAAACCATCAACATATTTTGGCCATCTTAATTTTATAGTTACTATGTGAAAATCCTTCCAGATGAGGACAGGGACAAATGGGAGGAAGAGAAGTATGTGAATAATATGAGTGCTAGAGGCTTAGACTTTATCTCATGATGATTGGAGAAAAATCACCAGCATTGATTAGAATTCTATCTGAGAATAGTAGGAGCCTCCCATTGGGAAGCTAAGTAGCCATGTATTGAAATGAGTGTGCTCTACATGCAATGATATATGACTGATTCATATTTGTTGTTTATCTCTGCATACATCATAGAACACTACTATTCTAGAAAAAAATCAAAGTATTTTCTTGTATCAACAATTAATGTCTATAGTCATAGATATTTAGGAAACTGATATCTGAGGATTGCAGTTCAAATCCAATCATAGTAGAAAAAAAAATCTAGGGGTTTTATCTCCAATGAGCCAGCAAAGGCTGGGACTGGAGGTCTGCCTTGAACTGAGGAGGCTGAGTCTAAGGAACTTCTCAAAGCCACCCTGGTACTTTTTTCTGGATGGAGGGAGCTTTCCACCCAATGCTGAAAAGCCTAGAGGTGAGAAAGGCCATTCATCAAGTTGCAGATACCTAGCTCAAGATGAGCAGGAAGAACCCTGCTGTAGAGAAATGCAGATGCCATAGCCTTAGGAAAGCTTTGCATACAGAATGCTCTGATTCTGCTCTGATTACAGCCCTAAAAGGATTGAATCACTAGTTTCTGATTAACCCCTAATATTCCCCTAAATGGAAAATCCAAGGCTTATCCCCTGCTTGACAGGTTTAAGCAGATACCTGAACTACTGCCCAAATAAGGTCTGTTTCTGTTGGATTTGGAGCTCCACCCAAGCCTGTGGTTTTTGCCTTTAAAAACTCTGTTTAAGTTCTGCTATGAACTGGTGGTCTTAGAGACAAAAGTCCTCCTGCAGATGCCAGCTCTTCAATAAAGACTTCGAATTCCACCTCTCAAAATGTCTTCTCTGTCTCTAGTAGCTAGATTTATCTTACAACTGCCTCAAGTGTAAAAAGCAGACTAAACTTGAATCAGAATTCAAGTCCCAATACTGGCATTTACTTCTCTTGCCTAAAATAAAAGGTAAAAATATTCTAAAATTACTGTTAGGTGGTAGTATATAATTACATGTGTGTATATTTGCATTTTCATTACATAATTCTTTAGAATTATGGTATAGTTGTCAGTGTCAGTACAAATATTTAATTCAGTAATTTTTAAGCAATATACTATATATGTGAGTATATGTGTTTATGTATGTGTATATGCATATATATACATATATATTTCAAGTAGCTCAATTTATTACTGCCATAATAGATTATTCCTGATACTTTATAAGGCAAATGAATTTCCTCTAAAGTTAGTTAATTCCATTGATTTTCTTATCTCCTTCTTAATATATGAAATTGCATATTATCAGTTCTATTAGGACAATCTTTGAAATACTAATCCCATGAGAGCATTTTTTATCCTTGTACTTCAAAAGATAAAGAAATGTGGAGAAAAAAATGTAACTAGTTAATGCATGAATTTTAACACTTGCAGAAAACTGATAATATAATATGGCCATCAAGTGAAGTGATTGAAGAGAGACATGGAAAAACTATAAAAATCCTCCTCAGCATTCTAACTTTTTGTGCTTATGGAAAAAATGGCATATCAATAGAACTTTATTAACAAAATATGGGAAATAAAAATATTAACAATCTATTTTTGCAACATTAATGATGATAATTGTCTTAGAATTTCTACATGTCTGTAAATATCATTGTATTATTTCAGAATAATGTTACACTTTTGAAATAAGACTAGCTTGTTTTCAAGAAAGCACTTTCAAATAATAAGCTGAAAGTTTCTATATACTCAATGTATAATATTAAACTTTCTGTTTTGTATTGGTTTATCTTTTCCTTTGGGTTTCTGTTTATGAATTGATACAGTTTAGGGACTATTTAATTGTTAAGCTCTATAATGAAACTCAATGTGCATGTTTATATTTTCTTAAATCTAAAACGTTCTAAAGTGAGTTAAATATTGTGTCTGTTCATTAGTATAATGATTAAACATATATCACAAAATTATAGCACTGCCATTTATTCTAAAAAGAAAAGGCACTTTGGTTTATAATCTACTGAGGATGCTTTTGCTATGATGTCCTGGTAATCACAATTAGGCAAAGTGCAGTAACTGTTGTGGGTTTGTACTGTTAGTGGTTTAGCAACTGATGTTGCAGCTTTGATCTTCTGTGCCTTTGGCCCTCAGTTGTGGATGTCATCAAATGAAGTTAGTGATTCTTGGTGAATTTCTGATATTCCAGCAGCTAGGGTTTACATTTCTGCAAGCCCAGTTCTCTGTAGTGTCTTTCATTCCATACTTGTTAAAACACTTTCTGTCCTTGTCAGCATACCTGTCATAAAGACCACAAATAGGCAATAAATAATACTGACAAGGCTTGATTGGGGCCAATTTTGAATGACACATGTAGACAGAAAGCATAGGCAGTGCCTAGGAAAAAAAGGACTCTGGAATAAACTAAGGTATTTACGAACTACCAACTCACTGTAATATTTTATAATCATACTAATCTGTGGAGGCATAGTAGGTTTGCTTATTCAAGCTACCTTGTATTGTGGAGATGTTTCTCCTCAATTTGATTGAAGACATTTGTAAGGAACTGCACAGCAGTTCTCAGCAGTATCATCTGGAAGTTATCTTAAGATACCTTGTCTGAATTGAAGCTTGTTAGAGCCCTTGCAGGATCTGGAGGATTCATAACTGAAACATCGTCTCCCAGAACAAAGTTAAGTTGAAGCAGTGGCCACAACAACTGCATCTGTTTCTGTGGGTAGAAAATTAATCTTCCCAATGTATTTATTCATAGATGCATTGAACTTTCTCTGAGAAACTATGATATATGTAAACAATATGTTGTCACAGTAACAGGAGGAGGCATCACCAAAAACATTCATGCTCAGTTGACAGCACCTGTGGTCTCCAATGGTGGGGTTGAAGTTATGATTGATACCAATCCCAGGAGTATCTTCAGGCATGTCAGCAAAGTTGTTCCCAGCCCTATCAGACTAGCTGACCACAAACACAAACATAATCTTTTGATCTGGCTTCCACCCTTTGCTACCTAAAGTAATCAAGTAGATTTACTCTCAGCCACTTACAGCTCTTTATACATATAGAAGGAAAGGTCTAACAGTAGCTAAACAACAAGTAGTCTGATCTCTCAGAACAGATATAGCCTCTTGAAAGGGATATATGAGCAAGCATAGACTAAAGAGCTTTTATAACAAAATTTACTGAAAAAATTAACATTTCTTCTTTGGTGACCCTTATTGAACCATTATTAGATAAGCTTACATTCAAGCCAAACACTATCAAATTGTTTCACTATCAAAGAATTAAAGGAATTAAAGACTTCAAATTAGTTGTAACCATGTTATACACTATGGAGGATATTATCAAATTCTTAAGAATAAATAATACTTTTTAGAATAAAATTTAAAGAGGAAGAATGGTCACAGATGCTTACAGGATAGCATATTTTAATTATATGTGTAAATATACAAAGTTAGTATCTAACTGGAAGCTTTCTCCCCTAAATTTTCATAATGCTTTGGATAAAATAGGGCATGCTTATATTCATGTAAATTAGAATTAACTAAATACATTGGCATTTCATAGTTCTGAGATAGGAATACCTGATTTTTCACACCAACTATCAGATTAATAACACACATGAAAATTCACTCAGAATTGTTAAGGAATTTTCAATAAGTTTAGGTAACTATTTCATGAGAATCATTCAAATGAACTTCACAAATTTTCCTTATGCTAATGCATTTTTCATGTACCTACAAGTCCCCTAATAGTATGTCAATCAGACTTGGGAAATGGTTTTCTAAATCACTATTTCTTGTGCTTTAAAAAATGTAAATGCTATACTGTCATCATAATAATCCATAAATACAATAATCACTTAATGTGTATGGAAGGAAGTTCTTAAAAGATAGCTTTTATTTATTTTTAATTTCCTCCTCTAGAGCCAAATTTTACAATATGCTGGTTTTATTTTTTCTTTTGTCATTAATATAATATATAATGCAAATTCAATTAATCATATTTCATTTTACATATTGTTCAATGTGACAATGCTTTTGGTTTAATATAAAGTATAGCACTGTTCTTTAATTCTATTACATAATCATAATGTATAATATTTTACATTCAATAGTTTTTATATAGCTATGGTCTTACAGTTCTTCAAGAACTCTTAGATACCTTGTATCCAACTCACTGAAATCATTAATTGGAAGAAAATGTCTGACAAGAGTCAAGAACTAAAGTTAAGAATTGAACCAGACCTTGTTAAATAGCCTATGAATATTTTTTGAATTTAATAAATTCACACATTCTGTGTACAAAAGACATTTTTGTAAATACATGTACGCACATATAAATATACTAAGCACCCATTGGCATGCTCTGGAACACATGTACACTTACACACACTTTTTATTAGTTTCTTGCGAAAATGAAAACTCCAATTACAGTTATCTACTATAATATATAGATATTAGTGACTTACAACAAAACACTTCAAAATATTTTATGTGAGTTCAGGAGCCAGAAGAAAGCTGCTACAAAAATTTAGGAAAATAAAATTATGGAGCATTTCTAGACATAGAAGTAAAAATTAATACAGCTATAAGTTTAAGCTGTGGGAAAAATGAAGACTTTTCTGTAACTGAGTAATATTTCTGTACAATCAAAGTGTTATTTTTTTGTATCTGTAAGAAAAGATCGTCATTTAGCAAAGCTTATCTTGATATATGATACATTTTGTTATAGATAACAATGGACCAAGATCTTTATCAGCAAGAGTAGAACATGGGGTATAAGAGATCTAATAATGTCCTCAATAAACAAAGATTATTTTCTGCTTAATGATCAATCTTCAGCAGTTCTTTGGTGAAGAGGTCAGGTGCTTCATTGCATTTTTCATTGAATATTACTCCAAAATACAAAGAATTGCCTGTGGCTAACAGAAGCCAAAAGGGTAATTTTTTTTGCTTCTATTTGTCTCCCTCACAGATTTTATGAGAAACATTGAAACCAACTTGAGAAAGTAGAAGCCAAGGAAAGCAACAGATGAATAAGCCAAAAACAAAACCAGGCCCCACCTCTCCTGAAGCCATAACTACAGGACATGTGATCTTATATGAACCACACGAATGTTTCCTCAGTCCCTCATTTTTTACTCCACCTCAGATTCAATAACCGGAGTGCTCTTGGCACCTAGTGTGCTGAAGCTGGATTCTTCACAGGGTATCTAGTGACTAAGAAACAGAAAAGAAAGCTGAGACCAAGATTGAGACAAATCTAATATAGAATTTTGCATAGTTATATAAAAAAAGGTTTGGCTATTAGAGAGAGAATGTTGTGCAGTGTTTACTACTCTAAGCTATTTTTTTCAAAAGTTTAAAAGGTTCCCCTATAGATATGTGAACACTGTGTATCTAAAAACCAAGAGATCATAGAAATAAATAATAATTACAATAGTGGTTGAAGTGCCTAAGGAATAAATGCTATGTAAGAAGGCTTAGAAATTGCAACCGTATTTGAATGGGAATCTGAGAAGAAAGGTGAGAGAGGCTACAATGGACCTCTCATTCCACAATTGTGCCGCTATGAATTAGCAAGTTTCCTCGTGTGCAATGAGAAAGACACAGATGCCCACTTTCTAATTCCTTTCACAGCTTTTGTGAAAAGGCCATCTCTTAAGATAAATGTTTTAGAAATTAAAGACTGAATTTCAACTGGTGCATGATTAATCCTTTGAATCATCTTGCTGATGCACATTGCCTAAAGCTTTTCTTTGGCTTCCCCATTTTTGGCTAATATCTCAAGTAAAAAGAAATTGACAAATTTTCTGTCTTTTTTCTAGCTGTCTGTCTGGGTCTGGTATCTCTAGGCCTCACTAAAGTGATTGCTGACACTAGTTAACTGCTAGTGGTCTGAATGATATTTTCATCTTGATTTCTTTATATTGAATAGATAGTTTAATAAACAATGTTCAGGATTACTCAGGAGATGAGCATCGTTACGTAAAGAATTGTGAAATGTCCATGTGTGAATATGCCTTGTGGTGTTACATAGATGCTGCCACTAGCAGAAAAATACTGTGATTACTGTACATGTGAGTCTATTTCTAATTAAAATCTTGAGTCCTTTCCTTACCTTGATTACATCATACACCCAATATATTCATACATGCATGTGTACATACATACAAAATTAACATTAAAGGCAATTGAACAAACACAGGAACAAATTTTCCGAATTGATATGACATTAAATTTCAACATGATGGAAATTTAAGAAGCCAATTACTGAATACTTACAGGATAAAAGCAAAATAAAATCCAAATTACAAGGTACCTGAACCCAGAGTTCCTACATTTACACACTAATGCTCATTTTCTCTTCTCTAACATTTTCCTTTCAAGTAAAGTATCAATATCCAATGAAGTTACTAATACCCGCTTTATACCCGCTTTATATTCATCAAGAGGATGTGATTCATACAAAATGAAAATTCTCTGCCATGCACAGGAAGTGTAATTTACAGAGCAAAAGGAAGGAATTTGTTCTCTATTTTGTGAAGTTAACATCTTTTTATTTCAAAAATACAATTTTCTGTGGTTTCTATAGCATCTAGGAACTCATAGGACTGATTGATTACTCAGGATATAACTTACTAAACAAAATATTTGAAATGTAATTGGATATTTTACTGAATTTTTAAAAATAATGGAATATGGTATATTTACTATATTTACTATAATGACAGTAAAAATTCTAAATCACAGTGTCTTTAAAAAGTGTCTTTAAAAAGCTTTCTACTCTATGCCTTCAGAACCACTGATGGCCTGGCTGTCTTGGTCTTCATCCCATGTTCATGCCACATGCTAAAAGAATAGAAGAATTTTGGACTATTAGGGCCAACATTCAAAATTGCCAAACTTGAGAGAATGAGAGAATGAATAAGGAGCACCCAATAATAAGGCTTCAGAGGAAAAAATAACAAAACACAACAAAACACCTTAGTCTCTAATGAGCAACTCTACAAAGGCAAGGAATAATGCCTATAATAATCAGCTGAAAATATTGAGGACTTCCTTAACCTTGGGAAAATATTGATTCTCTGAAACACTCATTATTATTGGGTACATTTAAAGCAAAGAAGCGTATGTATCAAGAAGTAATGCCAGAATAAATATTATCATTTCTCACTCAAGAGACTTTGTTTCCATCAAACTTCAATTCATGGTCTCATAGCCTCTTCCCTAATAGATTCTTCTTCCTGTTCATAACATAGGTTTTCATGCCATTGAATTGACAGCATCTCGTAATGAACTTTGATTCTGAGCTTTGAAAGAAAATACCTTCACCGTTTTGTGACTGAAAAACATACAGCACTTGCTTCCAAGAACAGGGAGACAATTTTCTGACTGATTTGAGAAGCTATAAAAAACAACAGCACATCTTCACTTATTCTTCTTCAATTGTCTATGTATAGTTAAACTTCAGTACAGTGTCTGTGAAACACCCAAAATTTTATGCCACAGTGAAGACGTTAGCACATTGATTGCTAGTAAACCTAGGCACCATTTCCTCAAAGCCATCAAATGACTTGTCTGATACAATCTCTGAAGATTCTTACTGCTTCTGGTAATTTGGAAAGCATAATAATAATTGACCAAAAGCATTTGTACAGAAAATAATCCTTTCTAGGAGAGAATTAGAACAGAAATCTGTCTGCAGAAGAAAGAAAAAGAAAATTGCTGAAGTCAATTATAAATTCTAAAACTTAAGTTTTTTATTTATCTTGAAAATGTAAGCTTTGGTATGAAAAAGTTTCAATTTCCTCAACCTCCCTCTTGCCTATCACTTCTTTTGCTATCATTTTATGATAGAAATTTATCATAAAATGGGGTTTGGTGGCTCCCACCTATAATTTTAGCTATTGAAAAGACAAATTTGTGGACATTTCTCTCCAGTAAACCAGCCAGAGGTAGGAATCAGAGGCATGGCTCAAGTGGTAGACCAACATCCAGGAAAGGGCATGTGCTGTTGATTTTAAGCCCCAATATGAACTCAAAACAATCACAAAAACAAATAAAAAACATTACTATAATAATACTATAAAATTATGTGTAATTTAAAGGGTTTTCTTTCATTGCCAAGCATAACATATTCTTTTCAGGGGATATGGTATATACTCTTGCATCATTGGGTCATTGCATCACTGATGTGGCAGGGGAATATTCTGAAAATGAGTTGTACATCAATTTTGCCTGTATGTACATGCTAAAACGTTAACAGTCCAAGATGGCAGTGACTGCTAGGCAGTAGTACCAAGTGCTATGGTATCACGTTGGATGTGCAGGCCTTCATAAATACATGGGGAAAAAAAAAGAGAGTAGGAAAACAATTAAAAAATTCTCTGATCTGAGTTTAAAGAGAAATACTTTCAAATATTGTTTTATGCATTATTCAGAACATTTTTTTGTATAAATAGTGTATTTCACAAAACTGAACCATGCAGTTCACAGTGCACTTTTAAAAATGTTTTAAGGGCAGTAAGTGTAACATCAACATGTCTTTCACAATCTGTGGCAAAATTCGATGTTTTATTAATTTCTAAATTGACTTCATGCTTTCTTTCTCCTTAAGTAAGATTATGAAAGATAATTTACCCATCTATAATATTCCTTAATTTTATATTAAATATAAATGACTATATATAGTTCATTTATTGCTGAAAAATACTTCAAATGGTCATCTTTTCATTAATTATTGATACCTCTTCATTTCCTTGCCATTTGATCAATAAAAAATTCAAATACATTTGCATTTCATATGTGTGTTTATTCTTTGATGAATGACAATATTTCCCTATAATTCTTTAAAGATAATAAGTTAGAAAAGAATAAAAAATCTTTTCCAAGCTTCGTTTTGAATTCTATTTTGGATAAGTGATTTAAGTAAACCATTTATATATTAGATGTAATGATAAACATTTTTATTTTTTATTTTTCCTTTTTTTTTTTACTTTAATTTTGTTCTAAAGATACCGTATAGAGTGGTTACAGTTACATGAGTAAGGTAATGAGTACATTTCTTGATGAGTATTTTTACCTCCTCCTTTGTTTTTCTCCCATTATCCCTTTCCTCCTCTACCACCCCAGTCTTTCCCTCCCCTTTTTAATTTTTTAAAATGTACATTTATATGCTTATTTCTATCTTAGGGGCAGCTTATATTTGCATACATGATTAATTAATAAGATTAAAGAAATTCGCAGCATGCACTTGCCTTTTCTAAGCCCACTGTATAACTTGTTCCTGTGAGCAGAGAATGAGCACGCTTGTAGTTTATAAAAGCATGAGATATTATGTCATTGAGAGTGAGATATTATGTCATTGAGAGTTGAAACAGTGAATTCCTTCTAATGAAATACATTTCAATTTATTATATCCACCCAATTAAACCTCAGCATCATATGAGGATATAAACAGTAATATGATAGAGATGTTCAGCAATAAAGCAATATTTTCTACTCATTTACACAAAGATTAAATTTATAAAAGTCAGTACTATATTTGCCTTATGGAAATCTTATGAGCATCTGAATGATGGAGATTTTAATTTAAGTTTGATATTTATTCCAAATATGTCCAATGTGCTAAGTAACCAATATACTAGTATATTTCTCACTTAAATTTTCATTGTATTACACATCTCTATGAAGCTCTGAAAACAAATAGCACCAACAAGAACCAATGTTCTAGGTGGGGTGGGTTTGTTGTTACATTGCTTGAAGAAACAAAACTATCTAAAACATACTGTATCATTATACTTATTGTACTTTCATGGTAATTATGTGGATTTATTTTTCCTTCTCTGGTGTGGATTCAATATGGAACATTTCAGCATTGTTCAGATTCATGCATTTCATCTACCAGCTTTTCTCAATTAACATGTTCTACTGGTATAATTTAATTTAACTACACTTCACATTTTAAAAGAAAAAATATATATATGGGTACGATTTGGGTCTCAATATATGTGTGTCTTAGACTGACTTTTACCCCCCTTTTAAGCACTCAGTAAAAAGGGATAAACACATTGTAATCTGGAAAACTAAAATCACCAACTGTCTTACTCAATAAAGAAATTGGAGAATACAAATCAATGAATATCATAAACTTGGATCTTGAAGAATGACGTGGTGAATGTAAAGGAAAGTAATTTGCTTTGGATTTTATGAATTATTTTAAATTATATCATAAACCTGCCTTCAAAATGCGATTGAGGTGTCTCTGTGCTCAAGGATTTGCATCCCTTGGTATTAAGAAACACAAAAATGAACTGGCTCCGTTAACCCAAACTGCTGAAGGCAGTTTGCATTTTCATAGATGGTAACATTCTCATATTTGGAAAATGATATTTTAGAATATTACCCTAGAATATCATTCTAGTTATTTAGAATATCATTTAGAACCACTTTGTAGTTTTACAGAATAGAAAAAAATGGAATCAGCAAATTTCCTTCTTTCCTCCAATTCTGTTCTATATTCTCCAATGCTGTGCATACCATCAGATATACATATTTCAGGCCCCTGAAATATTGGATGCCCAAACACTGAGAATGAAGAGTGACACGCCTTGATCACATATTTGTCAGTCTTCCTCAAAACGCTTGGGGGTTGGAGAAATGAATAACTTTCTTGTTATGGAATTTCTTCTCTATGTAAACCAACTTCGAAATTTATTCTGCTATTTTTCTTTTAACAAAATTGGTTGTAACAAAATTCCTGCCATCTTTTTTGGTACCTGGATATAAAAATATAAAGAAAGAAAGAACTTTAACTCCCTTCCTTGGAGATCTCATACAAGGGATCGGACCAGTTCCAGGATTTATAGGTAAATCAGTTCTAAATTCAAATCTCACAGGAAATTTTCTTTTGGAAATTACTTCTCTTATTTTGTTCCAATTTTTCTCATAAGTTTAAAAGAGATCAGCACACCAGCTTTTGTTTGCCTTGATAATAAATTGTATGAGTGTAAACTCCTGAAACATAGAAGGGTCACCCCAAATCCACCACTCTTTAGAGACCCCTATAGATAATTTGTTTAAGAATGAAAGAAGGTTTAGGAAAGATGTTCTTTAAAACTGCCCATGGATGTTCACATCCAGCAAGGGCATTTTCCCTTTAGGGATTTTCCCTGGTGTTATGAAAATTTCTGCTGAAATGACATCTCCTCAAGAGAAACTTCACTGTCACTGCTGAATCCTTTACTCTTTTTCATATTAACATCATTACATGAAAAAATTGGAATATTTGTTTCTATGTGTTTGATAGGATGCAAATGTGTGAGCCCAGGCACCGTCCTATTTTGACACTGAAAATAACTTAAATCTCCAAGGTATTTTTGCTTCATACACCAGGCCACCTCTAATCTCATGTCCTTCTCAAACATCTAATTGTATTTCTGTCACTTCTCAGGTCAGAATGATACCTCAAACAACAAAAAAAATAATCCCTTCCACACACTGGGATATTCACACATTTATTGATCAACCTTAACTTAAAATGTATCACTCTACCTTGGAGTATCTTGTAAATATTTCTTTATGTAGATACTACTTGTTATTCTAAAACGATGACTGCTTTTCATGGTTAATATATCCTCCCAAGTGGACAGTAGAGAAAATTGAATGGAGAGAATTATTAACAAAAACAAATCATTTTCTTTTCTAGAGGAAAGTCTATGAGGAAGGGAGATATTTAACTTGACAGGGTATTTTGCTGCTTACTGCAAAACTAAAGCTTGCCATAGAAATAGAAATTTATTTATTTATTCTATTGTATAAAACCAATTACACAAGTAGACAGTCACCTCAATTATCAGGTAAGTTTGGGATGAACTCTGTATAGTCCATAGAGTTATAAAGCCCTCACGTTTAAGCACTCATCATTATTTTAAGGACAATTACATAAAAGGTTTGTACTGCTCGACTGTATAAAAGGGTGAAGATTTTTTTCTCCTCTATTGAATCTCCCAGCACATTACCTGGTATGTGTATCTCATTCTGGTTCAATGCTTATTCAGTAATTAAACAGACCCTCTCTGTGTGGTCATCATGGAGTTTTCTGAACTGGGAAAAAATATGTTTGCAATTATATTTTCCTGACATAAGTGCACATGCTTTATGTGTACTTCCTGTTTAGTCCAATAAAATAATAAAAATTTGAGAGATCAAGATCCAAGATTTAATTATGCTGACAAATTTAATGCCTTATCAAGGACATTCTTAATTAAAATAGCTTTTGTCTTTGCTCTTCTGAAGGTCCTGCTCATGAAGATCTCAGTGACTTGTAACACAGATTCCAGAAAGGACCTGGATTTATTGTTAGCAGACAAGAAAGTTAAAAAAAATAGTGTTATTATGACCAGAAATTTAGGACAATTTATTTATGTTGATCCTAATGTCTAACATGAAAAGAATGCAAGGATGATGAGAACATATTGTAAGGATAGGAAAGTTTATTAGAAAAGAAATATGACAGAGATCATGTAGAATTATGCCATTGTGAACATAACAATTCAGTACATCATTAGCTACTGAGAAACAGACACTGACTTCAAGTTAAATAGAATTGAAGGCAGAGTAGGAGATATATGCCATGAGTTTTATCATAGGTAACCAGTGGTGGTAATGGCTCATTGTTTCTAGATTGCTTAGTTGTGGCAGAACTATCAGACATTCAGACTAAACAACAAGTAATATGAGAGTTGAGATATGAGATAGCTACTAAAATGGCAAATACAAGTTAATACAACTTTTATTAGGGTATTATTACTATGTCAAATAGTTCAATAAGGTATTATGATAATTAATCTTGGTTGTCCACTCCATTGGTTTTAAAGCTGAATTGGAAATTTGTAGAGAGCACCTGTGAGTGTGTTAGACCCAACTTAAATGTCAGGGGCACCATCCAATAGACTAGGCATCCAGATGGGATAAAGGGATTAAAGACATATTTCTTTGCTTTCCTGATAGCAAGCAAGTCTGATCCACCAGGTCCTTTCTGTTATGATGGACTAAGCATTTGAAACCATTAGAAAATTTTTCCTCTCATAAATTGTTTCTTTTAGAAAACTGCCACATCAGTGTAAACTGAGATTGATTCATTAGGTTATAAAGTACACATGAAGGTCTTAAGTTAGATCTCATTTTTGGTAGCAGTTAAGTGACTAAAATAGATATGTAAATCCAGATAGTATGGATTTAATTCCAAGTCATAGCAAAGCTCTAATTGTTTAACACAACTTCCAGCCCAAGGAGAACAATTACATAGACTACTTGATAAGAATGTTTTAGTCATTCATAAATGTATTGATTATAAAAATAAGTCTTATGACATATGTAATCAAACTATTTTTGTTATTATATTGCAATTTCCAGAGAAGTTGAATCAATAAATGTGTATAAAACACATTTTTTATTCATTTATTAATTATAGGAATTAATTAGAGGAATTAACACTTGTTATTGTGAGGATGTAAGCACAAATTTCTGTTATTGTTGTGTATAAACTAGGAATCAAAAACAAACATACAAACAAAATAAAAACATTCAGTCTAAGTGTGGCATAGCTTACTATGGTTTGAATGTGATTTTAAAGTTTTATTTCTTTAGTAGTTATTCCTCTTTGTACAATCATAATACATTTAAATTAGATCCAGGTACGGGGGCTTATGCTAGTGATCCTGGCACTTAGGAACCTGAGACATGAGGATAACAACTTCAAGGCATGTCCAGGATGTACAGTGAGACGCTATTTAAAAAATTAAGTATACACAAATAGAATTTAGAAGAATTCAATGTGTGCCCCTTCACTACTCTCCTTACTATACTTATTTATGAAGACACCTTGGAGTTGGAGTTCTTGGTAATCTACTGCCATATTTGGCATACCAGGATTATAAAAATTCCAGAAACAGAACATATGATAGGGCTTGAAATATCAAGAAGGTTATTGAAAAAAAAGATTATCTCCATAGCACTATTGGACATAAAGCATTTTTTGTGTGACTGACAAAGCTGGAAAAGAAAATAATCTTTATTAGTATAATCCATTTTCTGAGTCTGTCTTTAGATTCTAATATCCATGATTCCAGTCTCAAGTGGTAGATATTTCTGCATTGTCTATTTGTCACTCTTTAAAAAGGGTGAATTATTGCTTCTCAAAAGACTTTAAAATTGTTATTACGCTTCTACATTTTATTCTTTGGCAGTATATCACTCAGAAGAAATAGATTAACTGCTGAAATGAAAGACAATGAAAATTAATATGAAAAATAAGACTAATGTCAATCTCCTATCTAATTCAAGATTATATTATCTAGCTTATAAACCATTTTGGCTCAAATTTAGATCAAGTATAGACTTAATCATAAGTTCTATACTAGTAAATGAGTCATGCTGAAATATATATGTCTGACACTGGCTTTTGGAAAACATCCTTCAAACCACATTATGATCCCATTTATTTTTATTTTGTATTACAGTGTTAAGGGTGTCACCTTTCTTATTCCTTATTTTTATCCCTTATTTCTTTGCTATAAATAAAAAGGCTATCATTGACTTTTAAAGTCAGCTTGTAAGCATTTACTTCAAAGTAGCCCAGATAGCATGAATGCATGCAGCTTAGCCAGTAACATAAATGGTAATTTTGATAAATGTCACATGTTAATGCTTAAGTAGACATTTGCTTATTCTGTCAAAGGGAGAGTCTTAATATTATTTTTTTAATTCAATAAGTAGTTAAATGCAGAATATAAATTGTGGGCTGAAGCAATTGTGATTTTACATAGCCTATTGAAACACGTAATTCAGAGATACAAAATAAGAAGTTTGCTCTTGTTTAAGGCTGGACTTGAGCTTTATATATCAAGCAAATGAAAGAGAGAATTTACCTGTATACTCAGCAATAATAGAAAAAATGTATTTCTATCTATCTTTCTACATTATATAAATACTACTACTAAAAATAATAATATTACTAGGTGCCAGTGTCTCATGCCTGTAATCCTAGCTACTTATAAAGTTAAGGTTGGAAGATTGCTGTTTGAAGCAAGCTCCAGGAAGAAAAATCATGAGATTGACCAGCAAGAAGCAGGAGGTAGAACTGTGGCTAAAGTGGTAGAGCACTATCCTTAAGCAAAAGAGATCAGGGACATTGACCAGGACACACACACACACACACACACACACACACACACACTTAATTCAGTATAAAAGCTGTGCTTGTTTATATAAGTAAGGACTTCTGCATACCACTTTGGAGATAAATAGTGTAGGAAACTTTCAGAACATACAACTCAGAGTCATTACCTATGTCAATGGAAAAGTGAAAAACAGGGAAAATTATTTTTTATCATTGCAACAGAGAGCTTTACTGTTGCTCTATAGTGATCAAAATAAAATTCCTCTCATCCCCACCACCACTTTCCCTGTGCTTGAAAGTCACACCATCTACCAAAAGAACTTTTTCTCCAGCCCTACTTTCACCTATTTAAAAAAAAAAAAAAACTTTTTCTTTTTCTTTTTTTTTTACATTTTTAGCAGGGTTGATCTTGGGGAGTTGAATATTTTATTTATTTATGTATTTATTTATTTATTTATAAATCATGGGGGTTGAACTAAGGACCTGGGCGCTGCCCCTGAGCAATTTTGCACAAGGCTAGCTCTTTTCCTTTTTGAGCCAGAGCACAACTTGCAGTTTTCTGGTGGTTAATTGGAAATGATAGTTTTAGGGATTTTTCTCCCTGAGCTGGCTTTGAACCATGATCCACAGACTCAGGCTCCTTAGTAGCTAGGATTGTAGGCATTAACCACTAGCCCTTGAATTTCTTACTTCTCTCTCATATAATTTGCACAACTGCTTTAATTGTAAAGGTAAGTTGCTAGTTAAAAAAAGAAAGCGTGACTTTGAACCATGATTCTGTCTGTATCTACCTACTAAGCAGCTATAGTAACAGATGAGAACCACCATTTAAGGTCCTTGCTCAGAACAAATTAATGAAATTAAGAAGTTCTCCTAGAAGCTACAGCAAAGGGGAAGGAAAAATAAAATAGATGAACTGACATCAACTAATGTGAATGAGACCAAAGAGGTATCTTGAAGGTGGTGCTATGCTTTACCAGTAATTTAGGAGTCAGAAGGAATGAAATAAAGATAATAATAGAATACCTAATATAGAGGGAAACACTGGGCAGAAGTAAATTGCAGGTCTTCACATTTATTTCCCATGACAATTTAGAAAGGAATATGTGGGAAAGATATAAACTTGGGCTGAGTGTGATGACATTCCACAGAAAGAAAACAATCTGCCTGTAGCAGAAAATGGCAATCACTAATAAGAAAGAAGCAATATGGAGACAGATTGAATCATACTTAACTGAATTATAGTTGGGAATATATGGTATAGGAATCATCTGGGAAGCAGTTGTGTTTAATTTCATGGTATTTTGGGGGGAAACTGAAAAATAAGACAGAGAAGGCCAATTAAATAGGAAGGAATTTGGGAAGTGGTATCTGAAGGTTTTAAGAAAGAAATGTTTTCCACATGTGCAGCTAAATCATGGGGGGAATTGAGAAAGATGGAGGTGGGCTTCTTAAGTTTCAAAACACAGTTTTGGTGACCTGAGCAAAGAAAATTTCACAGGAATTCAGAGAAATAAAACCAGATTCACAGATGTTAAAAGCATCTGAGATAGTAAATTTTAGGTATGTCACCAAGAGATATATGGGGGCAGTAAAAGCCAGTAGAAGCTGTCATTTATTAAAGTTCATGGCAACTCCAATTACCAGTTACTGGTGACCAAAAATTTACTACCCTGGAGAAGAGATTTCTTTGTCTTGTCATTCTCTTACAAATTTAGTGTTCTTTGTGTAAAAATACAGAGGCATCATGTTTGGTCATTTCTTTAGACTTCACTTTGGTAAAGATGTCCATGTCTGTCTAGAATAAAAACCATACACTTGATATTGCTATTTGTCTGAATCAAGCAGAAAAGGTCAGATAAGGTGATGTTAGGGAAATGAACCCTAAGATATGTATTCAAATGTTTTTTTCTTTCATCCGGTTGTTTCTAACACATTTATAAGATTATTTCTTTGTTGCTTTGTATGTCCCTCCCCCACGGTATAACCCCTGCTTTCACTGTATTTGATGTCGGTATAATTTGTGGAGGGAAAGGGGAAAAATAAATCGTTAAACTAGGGATACAGGTGGACCCATTGCAACAATGAGATGTACAAGTCTTTATATCGAAAAATGAACTTTACAACTTTGGTGCGGGGAGGAGGATGGGAAGGGATGGGAAGAGGAAACAAAGGAGGAGGCTACAATGCTTGATAAGAAATGTACTCATTACCTTGCCCGTGTAATTGTAACCCCTCTGTACAGTATTTTCACAATAAAAAAAAGATTAAAAGAAAAAAAAACATACACTTCCGAATGGTATAAGGTTTAAAAAATCTAATAAAAATGAAAGCAGGAGGTGATTGTATGTTTAAAGGATTTTAAAATTTAAGGCAAATAAAGTAATTGAGAACAGGATAGATCATATGCAGATTCTTTAGGGGAAATGTAATTGTGTTCTACTCCGATTAAATCGATTTTCCCAGAGCCAAGACTGTAAGCTTAAAAATCGGTTTGCAAGGGAACGTTGGCATTCTAAGGGCTGAACTTATTAAGGTTGTTATACATTGAAGAATTAAAAAAAACAACTATTTGGAACAGAGGTCTGTTGTGAGAAGCCTGAGATAAGTAGCAATTTGGTGATGATCATGTTTGTCACTGCCATGATGTGTATGACATATAGAGGAGTAATGTTTCCTATAAATCCAACTGTCAAGGACTTATGAACTGCATGTGAAACATAACACATTTTAATAAAACATTTAAAACTAATGTAATAGAAAGCAGAAAAAAGGCCTGAAGTGTATGACACAGTCAACAACTGAATTTAATAAACAAAAATTAATGTTTAAATTACCTTGCATGATTGTCAAATTACTTTATTTTTATTACCATGCTCACCTAAAATAAAAATTCAGAAGTCCCTGTGGTTTGCTTGATAAATGAAACACATAAAACTATGCTGAACTTCTTTAATATATTATACATTGTGATATTAAGCCAGAGAATGTCCTTTGGGTAGAAGGTATGTGAGTGAGAGTCCTGTTTTGTGTGTTAAACCTTCCAGAAGATTTTTGCAGTACATTGAGGAATTATTTTGATGGCTTTAGGATGAACTTCCATAAAGCATCAGAATATCTCTAGCAAATAAGATGTGTCTGAATAGTTTAGTAAGTCCACTGGTATAAAATTATTAAGGATTGTGGACCAAGGCAATTTCTACCAAGAGCGAATGTTTCCATCTTTTTTTATTCCCAAGTAGGGACTAATATGAAATTTAAAAGGACCTGTATTTCCTTATTCAAATTTGAATATTCTGTTTTTTTGTCTGTGAAACTAACACACCCACCACAGAAGTTAACTCTTCAAAATTGACTGAACTTACCTCTTAACTTCAATTATTTCCTAGGTAAAATTTATGCAAAATACTTAACAAAATTAGCTGCTAATTTGACAAAGGCCTTGGAAGTTTTTTTTCCCACTCTGTTTCTATTATGAAAATTCCAATTAAATGTGTATTGTTTTAGTAGGTTTAATTGTGATAAATTTGTGCTTCAAAATTAATCTTTGGTTTTCATTTAATCCTTACTTTCTGTTTAATTATACTTTTACTTTTTAGATTGAGGTACATTATTTAAAGGTGCTAGTTTAAACAAATAAGATATAATTTCTTTAATAAATAGAACAAATTAAAATACATAGAAAATAATTGAACTGAAAAATTATCATCTTATGTATTTGAATAATTACTTACATAAATGACCATTGAGGGGACGGCACAAGATGGCGGAGGAGAAGCTGGAATCTGAACAAGCTCTCGCATAGAAAGCAGTTTTAGAGTTCCAGTGAACAGTTCTAAGCCAGAGAATCACACCAAGTGTGCCATCACAGGACAGAGAGTTAGACAAGAAAGGGAAGCCAAGGCAAAAAAGACACATCTGAGCGATTGCCAGCAGCCACCGCGCCA
>NW_012267281.1:13751401-13768433 GCF_000151885.1 Dipodomys ordii | reverse complement strand
GTAAGAAATGTACGCATTATCCTGCCCATGTAATTGTAACCCCTCTGTACAGTATGTTCACAAATAAAAAATAAATAAATTAATTTAAAAAAAAGCATACAGCTGTAATGCTTTGAAAACCTTAAAAAAAACAAACAAAAAAAATAAATGACCATTGACAATCTACTACTGTTGGAAGATAATTGTTTTATTTGGCTGCATATTCACTTGTAAGATATGAACAAATTTAATTGAGTTATTAAAAAGCAGATACCAAACCCATGGATTAAATATTTGAAGTGGGTTATAAACATATAAGTGATTATATGATTCTGACAAGTATCTAAATTTTCACTTTCATGTTTGAAGACTTATTAGTGTAGTTACTTGCTATAGTCTTAAATTTAAATATAATTTGCATAATGAATTGATTTCATAAAGATTAAGTGTAACTATGATTTCTAGAGGTTTTCAGTGAAGCACTTAACATCTCCCTGCTAGACAAGACTTAATGTATAATTTTTTGTTGGTGGTGGTGGTGGTCATGGGGCTTGAACTCAAGGGCCTAGACACTGTCTCTGAGCTTTTTCACTCAAAGCTAGCCTTCTACCACTGTGAACTACTGCACTTCATCTGGTTTTCTGGTGGTTAGTCTCACAGACTTTCCTGTTCAGTCTGGCTTTGAACCTGAAGATCCTCAGAACTCAGCCTCCTGAGGATGACAGGTATGAGACACCAGCACCCAGCAACATGAAATATTTCAAAATACATTTTGTATTTTTTCCTGACTTTGAAGGTTATCTAAAGGCCATAGTTGTAAAAGATAGTTCTGAATTTTTCAGGATTTCAAAATCAATTAAGGCCTGAAAATTTTCGATTCTTTATTATTTCATAAATAAATGGTGATTTAATTAATGGTCTTCTGCCATCTTAGCATTAAATATAGCTTTGTATTTAGAAATATGCTTTGGAAATTTATTTAAGATTTAAAAGTTCCAGGATAACAGTTTTGAACTATGTCTTTGACCAGTTACAAAAAATATTAATCATTTTTATAATATGTATATATTGCAATTTTTAGTGATTACTAGAATTTCACTGAAACTGTTACCAATGTTAGTAATCATTTGATACATATATAACAATATTAGTTTATACTTAATTTGGATAACCTTTCCCTGAAATGATCCAGGTAGTGAATATTTAAACTTTTAGGTCCATGGCCCTTTTACAACTATTCCTATTGGCTTGGTGTAAAAATGGAATGATTACAAGATTTTGGATGTGACTGAGTCTCCATAACATACTTTAAAATAATATCAATGTACATGTATTCTCACTTTTCTGCTATACATCTCTTGCTTAATTTTCTTACTTTTGTTCAGTACGCCTGAGTTTCTGTTTGTGCCCCATTTTTCTACTTTTGCTAGGATGTTCACAAACCTTTAGTTACAAAACTATTGAGTTACCTACCATTTCTCTGCCATTGAGTCTCCCTATTAAACTCTCTTTTTCCATTACTTATTTTAGTAGGTTTTCCTTCCCATCACTTTTCATGGTTTTTCCCTCTCTTGTTTTTCAAGTTACTATTCTAATGGAAGCAATTAATTTAGCTTCTAATTTATAAAGTTGTAAATCAACTTCTTCCTAAACTTTTCAGTCTCAAATATATTTGACCATCTTGTAAAACATCTTAAACATTTAGTGAAACGTAAACACATACTACTTGTATCTTATATGAGCTGCAATTAATCTTTGTCGATGTAATCTTCAAAACAGTTCTCTCAACCAGTAATACCAATGAGTCGAAACAGTCATATATTCAGTTCTGGTCAAGCATGGTTATTTGTTAATATTTGTCAATATGTGAATTTGTTCTTTGGACACTTTGCTTTGGGTTTTAGTACTGAATATACCTGTATTTTAGAAACATAAGGATTTGAGAATTACCTTGTCTGCTCTCCAGTTTTCACATGTTTTATCTCTTTGTTAACTAATATATTAGAAGTTGCAAAGAAGCAGAATATGCATTTACTATTCTCTTATTAGATTCGCTTATCAAATTCATTTTTTCATGCTTTGGCAGTGCATTACTATTTATTTATGAATGTTTTTCTACTGTATGGAAAGACCTACGTTGTTCATCTATTCAGAATAGTTTATTCAGTGTGATTCTTGTGGTATGTTCAAAACAAGTAAAAAGGGAAAAGAAATTCGATTTTTAAATCAGAATGGTCTTGTTGACTAATTATGTTATGTTATAATTAGTGACAGAATGTTGTTGGTTGCTGCAAACCAATCAGTGTGGATCAGGTAATGGAGTAACAAAGAACTAACAGATTTTATAGCAACCAGAACTTGACCTCTTCCCTTCACATGTCCAGCTTCATTTCAAAATATTGATCTACTTTATATAGTCGCTGATACATTATGCTTATCGTTACGTGTAAAAACAGATCTCTAGCACACTTTAGGCCTAATTTTAGCTGAAGGTTTTGCTCATCCAGAACATAAACAAAGCACTCTCCATTGTTCAGCCATTATCTGTCTACCATAGTTCTATTTTTAAAGTTCATTATAGGTATTGTGTTTTATGATCAAATTTAGAGAAAAGAGAAAACCTTAAAGTATTTTACTTAAGAGCTATTTTGAAGGATAATAGAATGTCTTTTGGTCCATCAAACACTGTTTTGGCAGTCAAAACAAATGGGTTGTCAAGAACTTTCTAGATTAGGAAAGCCATAAACATATTACTAATTACAGTGTGCTGATATGAAAAAAAAAAAGGAAACCACAGACTAATAGCATCAAAATTGTGAGGAATACGTGTGTGGAGAATTGGTGAGATAAGTAACACTGGCATCAATTACAATTGTTTGACAGGAACTATATAAAGTAATCTATAAACCTTCATAAAATGCTTATAAGTGAAATCATGTATCAGTAAAATGCTCCACCAAGATTCTCAGTAATCTTTAGAAAAAGTAATCTGAATCTACGGCACATATCCTCTTTATTATGAAGACCATTTTTGTTTTCAGGTTTGGTAACTGCTTTTCTTTTCTTCATGTGAATAAAAGTTGAGATTTTTAATGAAGAAAGAACAAAAATCCTCAAGAAGAGTCAATGAGTGTTTTAGAGCTGATGTTTCTATTTTGTGATATGTTGATTTAATTCTGTTAGTGAAATCCTTTTATGTTCTAATTGGTTGTAGATAGTTGTGTCAATGCTAGAACAAGAGTCTTATGAAAGAAGGTGAAATGGCATATAGATTACTTATAATTCAAAATAATAATGATCATAAAAACATTATTTTAATGTAAATGTTCTCACATGTTATTTACACATGATATGATATTATCCCTGTGTGTCTTATATTTCCTTTAATTATAAGGACTTGGGTCAACTCTTGGTATTTGTTTTTTGGTGTTTCATTTTGCTTTTCTGTTTTTTATCTGTCATGGGGCTAGAAATCTGTGTGTGGGCACTGTCCTTGAACTCTTCAGCTCAAGGCTAGTGCTCTATCACTTAAACTACAGAGCCACTTCTAGTTTTATGTAAGTTAATTGGAGGTAAGTGTCAGAAGGACTTTCCTGCTTGCACTGGCTTTGCACCACAATCTTCAAATCTCAGCCTCTTGAGTAGCTAGAATTAGAAGTGCAAGGCACTGGCATGTGCCCATCTAGGTTCTTGGAATTTAAATTCATTTTCCTTATAATTGATTCCCTACCCAAATATCTTTGCAAGGAATCCTTTGATATCTCCTGCTGCATTTTATTAGAATCTTTTGAAAGAATAGCATCAAAAAATGATTTTTAAAAAGTTGAAAAAATTCAATTATATAACCTAAAATTAAGGTATGTAAAAGAAAGGGTGGATATGGAGGAATGGGTGAGATTGTTTAGGGGTGACATTGATCAAGACACACTGTATTCATAAACTGCTTTGGTGAGTGGCAACTCCACTGTATACCTCCTTAATGATAATAAAAAATATTCAAAACATTACTTAAAGATTCAAACTTTAGTTTTTCCAAAGTCTATTTTGCTATTAAAATAAGGCCTACACATATGGGGGGAAAATGGAGTAATCATTGCATTTGCCAGCATCAAAGAATGAATACTCACATACCATACACATACATATCTATGTGTATATATAATTATATATGCAATATATGTATATGTGTATATGTATACTCAGCACAAGATATACTTACTCAGCATTAAACATCAAAATTGTAATATGATCAGTTAATTAAGAGGATACAAGTTGTATTGTATATATTCATCATGGACCTAGGGCATTACAAATTCAATAAAATGTGTGCATATGTATTATTTATCATGTTATATATATATATACATATATGTATATGCAATTTTAAGAAATGAAGTAATTGGTTCACACAATTATTTTCATGAGTTGAAAAAATGAGAGCAAGGCAGGCCAGTTTTAGTCCAAACCCAAAAACCTTGAAACCAGGAGAACCAATGGTATGAATGCCATTTAAAAACTGGAAGACTTATGATCCAACATGTGCCAAGATTTCAATGTGAATCCAAAGCAGAAAACAGCCAATGTTTTAGTCAGAGAGCAGTTGCGAAGGAAAATGCTCTTCTCCTTGAAGAAGGGTCAACCTTTCACTGTCTTCAGATCTTCAATTGATTGGCTAAGGCCTCCTCACATTGCGAGTAGCAATCATTTTAGAAAAAAATATTTTTTTTAATTTTTATTCTTAGTAAGTGCCAAGCACTTCCACAGTTATTCTCACAGAAAAAAAAAAAAAAAAACCGCAAACAAACCTCAGGGTAATGTGTGACTCAGTATCCGGATACTTCCTTTTTCAGTTCAGCCAGCACATAAAATTAATCATCACCCTGCATTTAGAATTAGTACTAAAAATAAAGGTTGCATTCAGGGTAAAAATATGTAAAAATGCCTTGATATATGCCACATAGCGCATTGTAAATGTATAGATACATAGACAGAAAGACAAATAGACAAAAGACAAATAGGTAAACAAAAAACACTAGATGGAGAGATGACATATTTTTGACATACAGATAAATTATCTGTCTTACAATGATGCCATTAAACATTAGCTTATGAAATTTTGCTCAACACTGAACATTATAAAATGTTCATTTTATCTATTATCTCTTATTCACAATGAATTCAGTTAAGTTTTATCATTACTAATGCTTAATTTCAAGGCTTGATGCTTGGCTCATGACTAGTATTCTACCACTTGAGCCCTACCTCCACCCACAACTTCTAAATTAGATATTAGAATCTTTCAGTTTGTCTACCATAGCTGGCTTGGAACCTTGATCCACAGATTTCTTGAGTAGTTAGGATTGAGTTGTGAACCATTAGCATTTTTACATGCTCCCTTGGGCTGGTATGTCCATATTTTGTGAAGTGATAGTAAATGAAAACTCTTGAACTGCACTAGAGCCCTTTGCTGCCTTTAGGTCTATGCAGTAGACCCTGAATATCACACCAATGCCCATATATAAAAGAAGCTTTTAGTGTTTGCAAGTTAATAACTAAGCCAAGGAAACTGTGGCTAGAGATGAGGGGCACAGGAATCATGTCTACACATCAGGCCACCCCATTCGATACTGAGCAGTGTGGGACTTGTGACCTAGGTCTACATTAGGTCGCCATTGGACTTGTAAGATTCTCATTTTCCAGACCAATCAAATCTGCTCTTTATGCTCATGTAAAATAATTTTGGAAGCAAAGAAGTTTCCTAGGTCATTCTGAATTGGAGACAGGTAATTGAAGAGAAAGAAGGATTTACTTCATCGACTCCTTGAGTTGCTTGACTCACAGACCATGTGGAGTAAATTTCTGGCAGGTTCAGTTCCTGTCTGGGGTTGAGATCTGAGTCATTCTCCTTCAAGCTCTGTTCCAAAGATCCACAGGATCACTTGATGATAGAGATGAACCTGCAAATCAGCCACATTTTATCCTCCATTTCCAGTCAAATTACTGCAAAGCACATTGTGTGGCATTTTGGGGAAACACAGGTATGAAAGTAGCTTAATTTATAAGTTTTAAATACTTGAATGTAGAGTATTTTCCTTCTCCATTCATGCTCTGAGTCTGTGATGTGATTATTGGATAGGATAAAACACGGAAGTTTAGGAAAAGTCAAGAAAATCACGGAAAGAAGAAAGATTCATGTACCATATCCCCAAAGCAAGTATGTGACCCCTACCAGCAATTGTAAAACACAATGGACAGCAGTGTCAGAAAAATGCTATTGAAATACAAAGAATAATAATAATCCCTGGATTACAGAGATGTGCACTTATCAGTAAGTACAATTGGAATAGACTACTAGCAGTAAAATTAAGTGATGAACTAGACTGGCAAGGAGGACCTGAGTTCCTGACTACAACTCCTTTCTGAGACTGCCAGTCACTGGCTGCACATCAAGTCTAATGTGAGGCACGCAGTTTTTTTTTTCTGAGTCCTGCTAGAAAAACAGTGCTTGCAACTGTCTGAAGAAAATGACACAGGTTTTTAATTAGGAACTAGACTCAATGTACAGACGGATTGGAGGAAATTGTTTCTGAATAAAAACATAGGTAAGCGACTTGTGATTATTCTTTTATGATGAATGCATATGCTAATTATCAAACAAAGTGCTAGAAGGCAATCCAAATAAAAGCAATCATCTCAGAACTATAGCCTGAAACCTCAGAGGGAAAAAGATGTTGCTATAGGAAACTAGACATACTCAAGTATGTGAAGGTTGTGATTCATAGAGAAGGGTCTTTAAACAGACTAAGCTGGAGAAGAGGCACAGTTATTTCTAGAAGAACATTTTGTAATTGTAAGAATGATACATAAACCTACAAGAATATACCATCAAATTCAAACAGATCAATGCAATAGGCAAATAAAGCTATATCAATGCACAAGCTTGAAGAAAATATGATAATTAACAATTGTTAGAGATACACCTGTGTCTCCTGTCAGCTTTACTTTAAAATTGTCGCACTTTTGAATTGCTTTAGTTTGAGTTTTAGAAAGTAATTCTTCTGCTCTTATTTTATATTATGCCTCATTATATAAACTCTCATTGGCTTATTTAGATGATTATCATTTTTCTTCAACATTATGATGCCATCTCTTAAGTGTCTTCATTGTCAATGCGACTATTATTCATCTCTTTATGTCTTCAACACCTTTAAATAGTTCAAACATACTTTTTTATATTTGTGTTTTTGTAAAGTGACACTTTGCAATCCAGAAAAAAAAACAGAATTGGACAAAGTCACTTACAAATAACCTCCTAACTTCTGAGATCTGTTTGTTCTCTTCACCATCTCTTACAACCAAAACATTTCACTTTGTTTCTACTTTCCATTCCTTCCCTATTTGACAACACATCTATAAATGTCTTTTAAGTATGAGTTTTTGGTTAATGGATAAGGTTTAGCTTGCTAAGTTACTCTATGACCAATTACTGAAGGAGTCTCTAGATATTGTTTTTTGTTTTACTGGGGTTTGAACTCAAAGCTTAACACTTGATTTTTCTGGGGCTATAATACTAAAGCAATACCTACAGCCTGGCTTTTTTGTAGTACTTTGGAGATGGAGACTTGAAGACTATTCTGGTAGGGCTAGCATGGGCAATGATTCTTTGGCTCTCAACCTCCTGAGTAACTAGAATTATAGGTGCTACCTTCCATAACCATTTCATTTATGACTTCTATTTACCTTTCTAGAATTCTTCTTAAGGTGTCATGATTTCTTTTTCTATCCTGCAAAGAAAAGCTCTGCACAGTCTCCCATATATCTTCCCTAAGAAGGAGACTTGAAATGCTCCAATTATACACATTCAAGCTTACAAGATGGTTTTGAATATACATTGAAAAAGCCTCTAAGTTTTCTAAGTGCTTAGCTCCTGAGAAGAAAAGACCATAGATGTAAAAGAATCAAAACAGCAAAACAAAGGTACGTTCAACTAGTTGAAGTTCTAAAAAATAGAACACCACAAGAAACAAAATCGGTTATTTATTCTTTTTATTTCAGTGCAACTGAATGCCATGCAATTGCATTGTACAAATAACTTTACTATTTGGAAAGTTATACAGAATGTTTGAACGCATGGATGTAAACATCATGTTCAAGTTAAAGGTCATGTTTAAATTAAAATCTTAACCCTAAAAACCCACTGAATCAGCTCATAAATGTAATCTCAGCTACTTGGGAGGCAGAGATTGGAAATAAATGGTTCGAAACCAACCTGCACAAAATGTTCATAATGCCCCATTCCAACAAATATGCCAAAAATGATGGTGAAAGCTTATAATTCCTGGTATGACAGAGGCTATAATATTGGAAAGTAAAAGGTCAAGTCTGAGCTGGCTTCAGATAGAAGTATAAAACAATCACCTGAAAAATAACTAAAGACCCAGAAGGACTGGAATGTGGCTCAGTGATGGAGAACCTGTCAAGTGAGCTTCAAGCACTGATTTCAAACACCAACATCCCCCCCCAAAAAAAAACAGTAGTAAATAAGATAAAAATAAGATCATGAATCTGAGATTCAACAGTAGATTGAATCACCCAGATGAAAACTCTGAAAAAATATGACCAGATAAAATATGATTGAATCTGGAAGCATTAATTTTCTATCCAGGAGAGACATAAAATAGCTTTGAAGTCAGCATTTTCATTGAGGAAGTTTTTGTTTGTTCATTAGTTTATTTCTAGCCTTTATAATGTTCTTTTTTGGAAAAAATGAAAAGAAAGTTTTGTCACTGTCACATTCTGGTGACATTAATGTCAATGACATTGTCCTAATTTGTGACACTAAGAGATTTGTCACATATATCAATAGGTAAATTGGTCAATATTTTCTCTACTATTATCACATCTCATATTATATTTTACAATGACATAAGTTTTGCTTTTGTATGGAATTTTAAGAAAAGCCCTCAGTAATACAAATAACTTTTACAATTCTAAAGTCAGGACATTTATCACCCAGATCCCCTCCCCTTTCAGCATATAAATATGTGCTAAGCAGTATGACAAGCTAGATTGGTTACAGTTTTGTGTTCAGTGAGTCCAATTTAACTGAGGAAGATGGAATGGGTTTCCTCTCTTGCCTTTCCTATAGTTTGGTCCATAGGCCTGTCTTTGTTGTTTGTACTTCATGGCACTAGTTTCAGAGTTTTCTGGCAGAATATACATTTAAAATGTAAAGTGACTTTAATTGCTTTTATTCATAAAATGCATATACTTATATAAATAGAAGTAGGTATTTCTTCTGGAAAAATTATTGAAGCTAAATTGTGCATAAGGGGAGAGAATAGTGAAGTTAACTTCAAATGAAGTGCAATACAGAACAAGTCTGGAAAATGCATTATTATTGTATTTGAATCTGAATATTCTCCAAAAAATTAGCTAAAATTTTTGCAATAACACTGTATGTAAAGCAGGTTTTTTTTAAACGTTTGGAATCAGTGTGAAGGTTGAGTAAGTACATAAAAAAATGGACTAGCAATTAGGTAGCAGCTGGCTGTTAACAGGACAATTAGTCCTTTTGTCTACAATTATCCATGTGAATATGTGCCAAACCCATACATAAACTACAACCACATTCTTCCTTTCTTTTTTTATGATAGCTGCTCATGTTATTTAGGCCATGATATAAGGAAAATCATAATCTAAATGATGAAGAAATTAATTCTCCACCTTGTTAGTCCTTTAATTAACTGCTTGCCAAATTGTTCTAGAATATACTACCAATTTTTTACCTCCTCCAGAAGAAATTGACTACCAACATCTTCAAATTCAGTTTGGATGTCTAATAATATAATAAATAAAAATAAAAAATATTTTGGTGGCTTCTATTTCTACTCTATAGTCCACATATTTTAAGCCAGCTTTGTTTCTGCTTATCAGAGGAGTTACAACAAGTTGCAGGGACTGAAGAACTAAATTATTGTCTATTTGAATATCTACAAGAGGCAGTATTATCTCTTGCTAATGATTATAATATTTATTTACACATTTTTAAATTGTATGTTTCAGATTTAATCTACTTCACAGATTCTCTGAGCACAACTCCATTCACAGATTCCAGCAACTTCTTTGCCCATTTTTCTCTCTTTTCTTTCCCAAATAACCTCCTTCAGATATAGTTCAAGATAGAATTTATTCTTTTCATATTTTGTCCACTGCTGCTTAGGCAAGAGCTGTTGAAGAGGCAGTATTTTCAAACAATTTTTTCTTGAATCTGCTTCAGGTGCTTTGGTGAAGTATATACTTTCAGGAATGTGTGGTTTTTCCCCGTAAAGATTCATAAGTTTATGATCGGGATGTCTAAATGTTATTTCTTCGTCATATGTGATGTGGTTCTTGGACTTGACTATATCTGTACCATACTGAATTCATAAGTAGCTGATGATGATTATTTAATTTGTTATTTCTATATTTGTAGGCTATAAATTAACTTGGCAAATGTAAGGATTCTGTTAATATGCAAGTGAAATTCATATAATATATTTGAAATTGTCATAAATCTCTATAATGCTATGGTCTTTATAGCAAGTAAATTAACAAGAGGTTCGGAATAATTATGTTGTGAATATATCTGAAAGATGTGCAGTATTCTTACTATTGCATATGTGAAAATTACTACTCCTAAACCCAGCACAATCTCAGAAAAAGGCTGCTATATCCTCAGCCTCACTAAATAAATTTAGTGAGTCAATATGACCATAATTTTTATTACCATCATAATTTTAGCAGCTCTTGTTTGGTCTCTAAACACTGATAAATATTATTTTGTTTCCGGTGATTGTGATTATGTATTACAAATTTATTTATATATGATATGTTAGTAATTTTAAAAAGGAGTAATACTAGTGAATAATAAGTCACAGAGTCAGTATTTATTACACAAGGTAGAGCCAATTACAGGAAGCAAGCAACTATGCTAAAAGGTATTTTGAGGATGCAAACATATGTTTACAAACATATATAAATAATTACCTATGAACTATATAGAAAATAAACATGTTTATATAAAAACATGTAATATATATTAACATCTTAAGCTTAGGATGAATTATTTATACGTAAATATGTGTGCATGTGTATGTATGTGTGCAAGTGTTTGTATTTCTGTTTAGCATTGCCTGACAAGGTGATTAATGTATAAATGCCTGTGGTTCTTCCACTTGGAAGGCTGAATCAGGAAGATAAAGAGTTAAATGCCAGTTTAAATTAAATAGCAAGATAATGATTCAATTAAACAAATTAAAAACATGCATGCTTGTGTGTGATATGTATATATTATACACAAGTGTGTAAATACAAGGAAATGTATATACATATACTCAGCATATTTTCATTCTATTTTACCAGAAAATAAAGAGTGAAACAAAGTGAAAGAACATTTATCCTATTTTCAAATACCCATTGCCTAGAAACAATTATAACTCTTTTTTTAATCTTTTGATCTCATCAGTTATATATTTTTACCTTTTAGTTTGAACAAAAATACAAACACTAAAATTCAGCATAAAGATAAAAGATGGCTGAAATTTGAGAACAGAAATATAAGTAAATCCATGTTGACATTTGGAAATTCTGATTCATTAAAAGAGCATAATACAGTATTAAGCAAATAGTCTTAAATCTGTGATCTGAGAAACTATGTTTAAACATATTTGAGAACTCAGTCGCTATTCCTTGAAACATTTTTTCTCTAAAATTCAGTCCTAGCTTTTTACTTGTTTAAGAATAAAATTCATTACAACGTCTAGATAATCAAAGCTTTCAGTTTTTGGAGTAGCTGTTTACATGTACACTTCAGTGCCTTGTGAGGAGTATGACAAATATAATTAGCTTTGAATATGCCAACATGCTTTCATGTGAAGCATAAACATATAATAAAGATTACCTAAATCTACAAATTATTGTCTGAACTGTGTGGAATGCATATATATTTTGTCATATCACCTGTGGTGCTCTGTCAATCTTCCCAAAGTACTTGGATTAATAGTAGCTATATTTATACTAGTGATTTGTTATGAGCCTTCTCTTCAGCCTTCTGAACTTCAAATTTGGAGACAACATAGAAGATGATAGGTTTGTTTCTGACAGAAGATAAAACATGTGATTCAACTTCCTGAGCTAAAATGAGGATGATATTGTAGAAACTTTAATAGAACCATTCATCATTATGACTTAGAATTCAAATCTTTTAGTTTTATGCAACTAAAACATAATGTTCACTGATTCCTGTACATTGATAAATTTACAATTGGTTTCATAAACAAACTCTGTCTATCAGATGTTCTTTGAAACATTGTTCTTTGTATCTTATGGATTAGATAAACCTTTTCAAGAGTGGAATTTAATAACTTGATGTTCATTAGTCCTCATATCTCCTTTACTGGTTTACCAGTACACAACCATGTTTATTGTAGCATTATTTACTATACCTAAAATATGGAACCAACCCAGATGTCCCTCAGTAGATGAATGGATCAGGAAATTGTTGTATATATACACAATGGAATTCTATGCTTCCATCAGAAAGAATGCTATCACACCATTTGTAAGGAAATAGAAAGACTTGGAAAAATATTAAGCAAATTAAGCCAGACCCAAAGAAAGATTCCATGTTTTCCCTCATTTGTAATAATTAGTGTATGTCTAGGATGGTCCTAGCAGATGAGCAGAATAGCTCAAAAACTATGTACATATGAACATATAAGATGATGCTAAGTGAAATGAACTCCAAGACATAGAAGTAAGAGCTTTCTCTTTGTTGTTGTTGTGTTTAATGTACTATGTGATTTGTTTTTTTTTTTTGTGAGTGTGTATTTTTTTCCTTATGGTTCATCCCCCGTTGTCACTGTATTTGACTTTGATGCCCTCAGTATTGTATACTCATTTATCTAAATTAGGGAAGGGAAACAACAAAATGATGAGACAAAGGACAAGGCAACAGTGATAGCCACAAGACAACATACTGGAAAAGAACTATAATACTTGGTGGGGGATAAGAGAGGAGTGAAAGTGAGAGAAATATGAGGGAGTAGGTAACATGTTGGACAAGAAATGTACTCATTACCTTATGTCACTGTAACCCTCTAAATCATCTTGACAATAAAATTCAATTAAAACATATTTAAACAAAATATGGTGGTAGGGAGCATTAATAAAGTAGAATATGTTGACAACATTATTAAAACTAGTATAATAACTTTTCTACCATTCCAAGAACATCATTACATCATTAGGAATTTCTTTTCTTTTTTTTGTTGGTCATGGGGCTTGAACTCTTGGCCTGGGTTTTATTCCTCAGCTCTTCAGCTCAAGGCCAGTGCTCTACCACTTAAGCCACAGCACCACTTCTGGTTTTCTGGTTGTTTATTGCAGATTAGAGTCTCACAGACTTTCCTGCTTGGGCTGGCTTTGAACCGTGATCCTCAGATCTCAGCCTCCTGAGTAACTAGGATTACAGGCATGAGCCATCTGTGCCCAGCTCATGAAGAATTTCTTAAACCAAAAATCCTCATTGCTTCATCCAGATGTATTGTAAGTAAATTTAGATGTGTGATTTTTGTTCTATATTTTTCATTGAAAAAGCATCAAAAGATTAAGTTACAAAAATAGTTTTGATTTCTGCCTTACTGAAAAAAAGGTACTTTTGAATTAAGAATCTAGTTTGGACATGAACAAAGTGTATGGAAAGTTTAATGCAAATTTTAATATTCATACTAAAATTATGTATGTAGATATTCTGTTTTACTCTTTGGAGTCTTAACAGAATAAATATTCTAGTTTCAAAAGATGACATTATAATGACATTTTTGGTAGTCATAAAGAATTTATATAGGCCAGTGTCAAAGTAGTCAACTGTGGAAAAGAAATCAAAGCCTTGAAACACTGTACTATTGGCTTTGAACCAAACATTAGAGAACTTTGTAGCAGTAGAAGCTGTGAGACTTTTGGAGCAGTTTGACTTCTAACTTGATTTTAGATTCAGTAGTAAAAGGGTAATCATGAGAAAAAGGATAAAACAGGGCATTGAGGAACCGGTTCTTTACAAAGTTATAGACACTCATCTATCTCCTATAACCAAATTATTTCAGTTTATTTTCATGCTTCTAAATTCCATCTCAACAATATCCAATAATTATTAACTATCAAAAATTTACTCAATTAACAGAAATACAGATACAGTGAGAAAAAAAACAAAATAAAAATTTACAAAATAAAAGTTATCCCAGAAATGCATAATATTAGTTGAATTTGTCTCATCAGTTTTAAAGCTGATGGAAAATACTTGATAAAAATTCTACTCTGTCATGAGCCATTAGTTATTAGATATTCACTATGTATATTTACACAAACTTTTAGAGATTGTATGCTTCACATTCAGGCAATCTGATTCTTACATACACAATGTTCCTAAACTCTCAGATTGATCTTTCTTTATCCAGTGTATAGGGTATATCTCTGTGTTCAAAAGTATTTTTGGTGTCAAAAAAAAACCCTAGCTCACTAGATGATGAAGTAGGATAATTTATTTTCTATCCTAGTATTGTAAATATATACTTATTAAACTATTAAGTCATACAAAGGGATATTACAGACCTATGCATTGTTCCATTGTGGATCTCCTAGAAAGTCATTCCCCACCCCATGCCCAAGTAATTATATAACAAAATAAAAGGAAATAAATATTCCTTCCTCTTGTTTATTTTGATCACAACTGGAACTCAAACTCAAGGCCTGGATGCTGTCCTTTAGCTTTTTCTTTCAATGTTGGCATTCTACCTTTTGAGCTACACCTTTATGTCTGTTTTTTGTTGCTGTTGTTGTTGTTTTTTTTTGTTTGGTTAATTGAAGGTAAGAGTCTCACGAACTTTTATACCTGGGCTGGTTTAATCCAAGATCCTCAATTATCTGACTCCTGAATAGCTAGAATTATAGTGTAAACGTCAAGTACATGGAAAATATATATACATTTTTTAAAAAAACATTGAATCACAATATGTCCTAATTAGAGGGAAAATTAAGGAAACAGCGAAAATACTATAGGAAAGCAGAATAAGAATATAGGAATATAATCTTATCCTTTAACTAGAGCACTGATGCTAAAAGTCACTTTTAAAAATATTATTATCCTATATTATATTATCTCAAATATTTTATATTATAAATGTATACAATGCTATATATTAATATATTTATATATAATTATTTATTATAATGTTACTATTATATTATCCTAAGCTGGTTCTTGCACTTGTAGTTGTTTAATACCCTTCCCCAGCAGCTGCTATAGCTATAGCAGCTGAGCCAGTGTACCTACCCTGCCTACTAACATTCTAGCTAAGCTATGTGACTTACCTTTCCCCATTGAAGACGCTGCTGCTTGCTGGGAACTGGGAAAGAGATTGGAAATGAAGAACTGTTTTCCCAAGGAATCTAGGTTCTATTAACCCTACTCAGCAAAGAAGTACTGAGATCAAGCTATTTATTTATTTAATTTTCTTCCTCTATATTAATTATACTGTGTTCTCACAGTTATTTCTCATACCTCCATCTCATATACTTCTCACTTCTACATTCTCTTCCTGTCTTATTTCATCTTTAGTGCTTTACCTCACCTCCTTCTTTATATGTTAATATTTGATATTTATTTATGTAACAATTTCTAAGCTCATAGCTTACAGCATAACAATTCTGGCTTCTCCTGTACATTGAAGGTGCAATGGATGTTTTCAATGGTTTGTAAGTTTAAATATATAATTTGATTTTTAATTGGTGATTTTGTTACTGCCATCTGATTTTCCTGCTTTGAGTTTGTAGTGAAAGAGGTATGCAACCAAACAAATCGGTAAATTTCAATACAGAAACACAAGTAATATGAAAAACGTACTATGACTGTTCCAAAACTTCATAAAATCTCAATAATTGAATCCAAAGATACTCTAAAAGCAGAAATGCTAGAAGTTCAGAAATTTACTTTAAAAAATGAACAATGACTTCAAAGATACATATTTCTGTACACAACTAGACTCTATTCTACCAGAATCCTTCTGTTGTTTCTGCTTGATCTTTGCAAGGTATTTGAGATGGAGTTTTTCTTTTTCTTCCTCTCAATATTATGAGACAGCACATGGATTTGGATGAGTGTATTTTATGCAAAGATTTAAAAAAAAATTAACCTCCAGTTGACTTGAATTTCTTCTTTCTAAGCAGTAAATAGGATTTTTTCCTACCAATTTTAATACATAAAATATTCTTTATTAATTGTGAAATGTCAAATTATGTCTAGTTCATCTAAATATAATATGGAAAGGAAGAAAACCGTCTCAGACAGCGGGGTGCCAGTGGCTCACACCTGTAATCCTTGCTACTCAGGAGAATGAGATCTGAGGATCCTGGTTCAAAGCCCACCCAGGCAGGAATGTCCATGAGACTCTTTTCTTCAATAAACCACTAGAAAACCGGAAGTGGTGCTTTTGCTCAAGTGGTAGAGTGCTCACCCTGAGCTGAAGAGCTGAGGGACAGCACCCAGGCCCAGAGTTCAAGCCCCATGACCAACAAAAAAAAAAAAAAGAAAGAAAGAAAAAGCAAAAGAAAACTATGTCAGAAAAAAAATTGAAACTTACAGGAGGTTGACTGGACTTGTGGATTATAGGTTTGCATTTCCAAAATGGGATTTACAGGTGGACCCATTGCAGCAATGAGATGTACAAGAGGTTATGTTGAAAAATGAACTTTACAACTTTGGCGGGGTGGCAGGGAGTGGGGGGGGTGGGAGGAGGTGGTGGCAGCGGGGCGTGGGGGGAAGGAGAAGGGATGGTATGGGGAGGAGGAGGCAACAATGCTTGATAAGAAATGTAATTATATTAAGTGAAGTAAGCCAGGCCCAAAGAAACATAGGTCCCATGGTTTCTCTTATTTGCAATATCTAGTATATGTATGAGTCAAGCGGAAAAGGTCAGATAATGTGATGTCAGGAAAATGAACCCTTAGATATGTATCT
>NW_012267281.1:13723771-13740021 GCF_000151885.1 Dipodomys ordii | reverse complement strand
GGTACATGGTCTCCCTGATAAGTGGATGCTAAATCCAAAATGTTAGGTGATACGACAAAACTAACAGGACTTAAGAAACAAAGAACTCCCACTCATCTGGTTGAACCATTACTAAATATCCCCATGCTGCTGATTACATGTATGGTGTATAACATGTGAACACTGTTATATATTATAGACTGTGATAGACAATTTGCTCCAGGAAAGTTAGAATGAACTTGTGACTTTAAATGAGCATCATTATTCCATAATACTGTGAAATTCGGGAAATTATGTAATCACTTAATCACAATCAAAAAAAAAAAGAACCTGGGGGAAGGTAGGGTGGGAAGGGATGGTAGGAGGAAAACAATGGAGGGGGTAGCAATGCTCAATAGGAAGTGTACTCATTACCTCACTCATGTAACTGTAACCCTCTGTATAGCATCTTTACATTATTTTTTTTTTTTACTTCTGGAAACTTACTATTTTATTCAGCCATCTGACATGAGTGCTCAGGTACACTCTGTTATGTTTTATATCACTTAATTCTTCCTTTATTTCTCTCATCATTGTCAACTCTGAAGTTTAATATTATTTGCTTTACTCAACTGAATGGCCTTTCCCTCCCCCCCCCCACCTGCATAACAAAATATCAGGTGAAACTAAGTGTAATAGACTCCTGTAATGGTTATCTTCAGTGTTTCATAGCTTTATATCCTTGACTTTTACAATCTCTTCAGCAGTATCCTTTGTCAATTGCCATTTATTTTTTCAATCACACTCTTGTTTTCAACTGCAATCCTACCAGGCACTATGCATAAGTCAACACTTCCCACTTTTATATCTAAAAGTGGAGAAGGGTTAAGGTGACTCATATCAGATAGAAAACACAAGCCATCCCTTGGCATATCTATTGTTCTTAATGAGAACTATGATTCGATTAACCAGATGGATGAACAAAAACTTGTATCATGCCCAGCTGTATCACTTCCTGATCTGCCCCTCCCATCTCTGCATCCATTTATAGCATTGGACTTCTGCCTTGGCATGTTCTCCTAATTTTCAAATTTGAACTGTTGCCTGGGATGACTTGTTTTTATATTTTACTTATTAGTTTAGAACTCTAAAGGCCAATGATTAGCTGAATAGTATCCAAACTACTGATTTTTTTTTTTTTTTGAGACCATTCTCATTTGGACATTTGGCTGACTGCTCTGGGGGAAAACAGTTGCACTCAGGATAATTCTCACATCCCTGATCACTGACCACTTTTGACTCTCTGAAGCAGCATTGGTTCAGAGGATCAATTTGGTTTCTATGGAAGTTCATTCATTGACATTTTCCTAAATGGTATGTATTTAGTATCTGGGATTGTATTAATTGCATCTTTCATATTGAGTGGCTATGTTAGGACTCAGGATTTTGAAACTCAGCATATTCAATTCTAATGATTAAAATAAAATCTAAATGAAAGAAAACTTCTCTTTGAATATGACTATGTCCTCTAGGTAATAATCTACTTTCAAACTTTGAAAGTAATTCTTAAATCTAGATATTTATACCTACATAATGAATAACAATTTTCTATTCAACATATAGGCATAGATATATTCAACATATGTCATTTCTAACTTAGAAACTTATTGGTTTTGATCTCTAGATGATTTCATCTTGAAATTTACATTTTATTTCAATTAATAATATAGTTATTGATAATTAACATTATATATATAAAACTTAATATCAAATATTATTAAATTTGTTTTTGCAACAAAGAAACAGCAGCTTCAAAAGGAAAGCTTTAATTTTCTCCAGGTGTTATCTAAATAAAATGGGAATGAATTACTATGAAGTTGTGAGTAGATTTTCAAAGTATCCTGTCTTGTCAGCCCAATGATGCAGAGTGGCCTTCAGTGTTTTATGATTTAAATTATTATCACAGATTATTTAATGTGTTATTTTCCTTCTATTTCACAAAAAATTATATTCATCTTGAACAGAGATTTTAATTTATTTTTCTGAAATATCAGGTTATTTCATTTCCTAATTATCCAACTTTGCAGGTCTAATCAAGTGCTCTCAATCTTCAAGCTGCTTTGAAGGTGCAAAATTACTAAGTTCTTTCCTCTCACCTAGGATTTACTTTTATTATTATGGATATGTATAGTCAGATTTATGATCTTCAACTTTGATCATGTAAGTGACACTTCCCTGTTTCCATCTACTTTATTGTTCTACCTTGTTGAGCTACTAGATTCTCATCATAACATCTTTGGCTTTGTGACTCCCAGTTGCTAAAACATGTGATTGCCAAGTTCCATATAGAGACAGGAATGTTTTATTACTCATAGTCATTTACTATATATGTAACCAATACTCTCTTTTGAAATCTTTTATTTGAAATATAACAGTACACAATTTTAACAGTAAAATGTTCAACAACTGCCCCTCATAGAAGCAGGATGGGTGGGAGAAGGAAATCCACGAGGTGACAAACATTCATATCTCTAAGCTGTAAATACTTTCTTCCTGGCTGACTTTAGATAACCACATGTCATTGAATATGGAAAGGTAAGTAGACAATGGTCATCAGAGGCCTAATGCAGCAGGCTGCTTGGTGTTTTCTCTACACCCTAACAAAAATACATACAGACCCATTCATAAAAATGGGTTTGGGAGATTTTTATGATTTAGTTATTAGAGATGCCATCATTCTGAGTTTTTTCATAAAGGGAAAAAAGTCTCCTGGGAGTATGACATAGGTTGGCACCTGGATGAAGTGAATCACCATTACCAGTTGCATTGGATGGATCACCTGAGGAAGGGCAGGCAGTAGCTGTCACAGCCAGTGGCAGCTGGCCGGTAGCAGGAGAGCTATGAAACCATGCTTATGATCATTACACACGTACAAGAGAAATGCAAGCTGTACAAAATAAGTAAATGTTGCAACCAGTCAATGAATATATTTCATCTTACATCATACTGAATTTTTTATCTTACATCATACTGATAAAATTAGAGTTCCATGCTGGCAGAACTTCTATAATTGTACATTGGCTGTACCTGACTATCACAATGAAAATGTCAACAAGCAGTGTAATTCAGAGGATTGTTAAACACTTGCTATAGTAAGCATCATGATGTCCTTTTCTGATGTGAATGGGCTTTCAAATTGCAGTGAAAATCAGTATTTCCTTACTATCCTGATTTGTTACATTTATACAATAAATGCCTGATTCATGGCTCTGTTTCTGCCTCCTACGAAAATACCTGGTTCAAAAATTGTGTCTAGGATGAATTTAAAGTAGTGGAATAATATTGAATAAGGAATAATCACAATTTTATTACTGATCCTGTCAGCAATTGATCATTAACTCTTTAGTCGGCTTTATGGTTTCACAAAGCCTCAAGACCTTTTCAGAAAAGAAAACAGCTTCTGTTTACCCAAAGTGATATATTGTCTAAGTAAACATGATATTTACTTATGGACTCAGGAAAATCATTGTGTTCTTAATGATTTTAGGTATTTTGTTCTAGTGTTAATTTTTATGTTTGTTTGGAAAGAATGAACATTTATTTAAGCATAATTATGTAACCAGAAATATCCTTTATACAATATATATTTGGAAATGTTGGAAAACTACATTATCTGTACTCTGGAGTTCTTTTCAATCCACCAATTTATTTTAATTCAAACATTATGTAGTATAGTTTATTATTTATTTATTTATTTATTATGTTTCTATGCATTGAATGTCTGTATTTAAACTGCACAAAACATCAAGCTGTGCTTTCAATTAACTAAAAAAAAAATTTACATTTGCAACAGCAAGGAGTCCCATCTCTAAGGATAATATCTGCAATCTGTTTTCATCGTATAATTACACAAGAAGTCTTTTAACAAAGACATTTTTGCAAGAGACACGATCCAGAATAATCACACATCGATGTAAATCAGTTAAAATACTTTCCTTTTGGTTGTATTCATTTTTAGAAAGATCTAAGTTCTTATGCTAGCTTTGACTCAAGGAAAACAAAGCATTTAAGAAACATATGTAAACTAAACAACTTATTTAGTTGCAACTTTTAGTTTATTTATTTATTTATTTACTTATTGCCTTAAGAGATTTTTTCTGGACAGTGCTGTTCTGAATAAGGCAGTAGTTATGTAGAGTAGTGTCTTGTAATTACATATAATAATTGCATGCCATTGAACAGGTTACTCAATCATTTCATCATCTTTAAAATGGAATAATTAGAGAAACAAAATGAATTATTGCAAGCTTCATGTTAATGTATGTATGGTAAGTAGTATATTTTTGAAATGTATATATTAGTTAGGAAATTTTACTCCCATATGCTTCTCATTCAGGTGCATATTATTTCAACTGCTTTCTGGGCTTAAAAAGCACAGGATTCAAAGTTCCAGTAAGGATCAATGAGAGAGTTGGGGAAGATGCATGGCGTAAAATAGGTAAAAGGGAAAGAGAATTGCAACAAAAATTTCCCCAGTCCAACTGTAGTCTGACAAGAGAGAAACTTAAGGACAGGCAGAAATGTCCACAATGCTAAATTTCACTAAGCAGTCAATAAAGACCTTCTTTTAGAAATGAAGACATGCTGGTGTTTCCTGAGCAGAATGAGACATTTTGACATAAGTGCATGTTGAGAAATGATTACTGCAATCAGACAAATTAACATTTCTATCACTCTATATAGCTGCCTTTGTGTGTATGTGTGTGATGAGAGAACTTCAGAGTTATTCTCCCACACTTCAAATATAAAGTAGTCGGTAGTTATCATTCTGTACATTAGGTTTCTGGAATGCCCTCAGGTTGCACAATTGAAACTTTATACTTTGAACACTATCTAGTCTACTGTCTACTTCTATAAATTCAATATAGATGAGCTTGCTTACAAGAGTTATCAGGCAGTGTTTGCCTTCTTGTGTCTGGGTTATTTCTGTTAGTATAAGATCCTTTTAGATTCATCCATGTGGTTAAAAATGGAAGAAATAGTTTTCTTTTCTTTAAGGCTAAATAATATTCTAATGTGTATTTATGTATATTTTGAATTTTTGTCAGATCATTGAAATATAACAAAAAGTTGTTTTCGTCATGACATCTTGTCTAATATTTATATATACATATACTACTAATAATATAATAATGTCATGAGGGAAGATATGTGTGTGTGTGTGTGTGTGTGTATGTATGTATGTATGTAATGACATGCTGCACAAAGATTCCGTTCCAGGAGTAAGGGGGACAAGATGTAAATTTAATCTATACCCACTGTCATGTTGTGCATAAATAGAGCAAGCATTGTGATATATTATTAAGAGAGATTGTTTTAAAAAAGTAAAAAATAAGTCACAGAAAGCATGTCCATTTTTTTGTTTGTAAACAGTTTGTATATTAGCCTATTATCAGATTTACAGTTTGAAATAATTTTGTCAAATTCCATTGGAAGAGTAGAATTCCATTGTGTACACATTTTCTTTATCCATTCATCACTGACAGGCATCTGGGTTATTCCATATCTTAGCTTTTGTAAAGAATGCTGCAGTGAACATAGTTCATTGTGCTAATAGTTTCAGTGTGGTGTTCTTGTTCTGAGGACCAATGAAACACAATAGAAGACTCAGAAATCAACCCATAGACCAAAAGCTACTTAATATTTGAGCAAAACACACAGTTTAAAAGAAAGACAGACTCTTCAATAAATGGTGCTGGCAATAAATGTTTTGAGTGTGTGTGTGTGTGTATGTGTGTGTGTGTGTGTGTGAGAGAGAGAGAGAGAGAGAGAGAGAGAGAACTGGGGCTTGAATTCACAGGCCTGGTACTGCCTCAGCTTTTAAGCTAAAGGTATTTGAGCCATAGCAACATTTCAAGCTTTTTGGGCTGTTAATTGAGATAAGAATCTCATAAATTTTCATTATCAAGCTGGCTTCAAACCAGATCTCAGCATCATGGATAGCTAGGAATGTGTCACCAATGTTTAGCTACTAAGTTTGAACTTCTTAAAAAATAATTTTGTTGCAAAGTTAAAGCTATTTCCTCTAAATTCAGAAATGAGACAGGATGTCTACTCTTTCCACTTCTCTTCAATTTAGTATTAGAATGCCTAGCTAGAGCAATAAGGCAAGATGCAAACATAAAGGGGATCCAAATAGGGAAAGATGAAATAAAACTCTCCCTCTTTGCAGATGACATGATCCTGTATTTAAATAATCCCATAGACTCCACTCCCATGTTACATGAGTTGATTTGAAACTTTGACAAGGTAGCAGGGTATAAAATTAACACTCAAAAATCAATGGCTTTTCTGTATGCCAAAAATGAGAACAGTGAGGCTGAAATCAGGAAAACAACTCCTTTGCCTCCTCCCGCCCCCCAAAAAATACCTAGGAAGTAACTTAACTAAGGAAATGAAGGACCTCTATGATGAAAAATCTTTTGTGTTTTTCCCACCTATGGTTTATTTCCTGTTGCCGCTGCATTCAATTTTGTTACCCTGGGTTTTGTATATATGTTTATCTGAACTAGGGAAGGGAAGGGGAAAGAGAAAATAGTGAGACAAAAGACAAAGGGGGAAATTATGCAACAGCAATACTCTCAAGACAACATATTGGAAATGATCTGGAAGTGGCAGGTGGAAGGAGAGAATATGAAAACTGCGGGAAGAGGTAAAAAGTTAGACAAGAAAAGTAATCACTACCTTACTTATGTAACTGTAACCCTTCTGTCCATCACCTAGACAATAAAATTTCAGAAAATAAAAACATAAATAATTTTGGGCTGTTTTTTCAGTAATCTAGTTAACAAACTAATAAAATAAGTAATTGAACACTCAGTAATAAGTATTTGTGAAAAATATGAGAAGACAATTGAGGTGGTGTTTAAATCAGAGCTAGCTGATGCTCATAGAAGAGTCAATACATAGTGATAAAAAGTTGGTCTCACCTTGAACTCAAAGCAGACACTCTGAAAACATTACAGGACGGAATAGGAGAAACCCTAGGTCTCCTTGACACAGGCTGAAATTTTCTGAATAGAGACCCGGAAACACAACAAATCAAAGAAAGGTTGGACAAATGGGATTGCATAAAGTTGCAGAGCTTCTGCAGGGCAAATGACATGGCTAGCAAGATCAATAGAAAGCCCACAGATTGGGAGAATATATTTACTAGCCATACAACGGACAAGGGTCTCATATCTAAAATATACCTGGAACTCAAAAAATTAAACCCCCCAACAACAAATCCGCAAAGAAACAACTGCTCAATAAATAAGTGGGCGAAAGACTTAAAGAGAAACTTCTCTGAAGAAGAAAGAAGAATGGCTAATAGACACATGAAGAAATGTTCAACATCCCTAGCCATAAAAGAAATGCAAATCAAAGCAACATTGAGATATCACCTCACTCCAGTTAGAACGGCAAAAATCAAGAACTCTAACAACAACAGATGCTGGAGGGGATGTGGACAGAAAGGAACCTTACTTCATTGTTGGTGGGAATGTAAACTTGTTCAACCACTTTGGAAAGCAGTATGGAGGTTCCTCAAAAGACTTCACATAGAACTCCCCTATGATCCAGCAATCCCACTTTTGGGCATTTACCCAAATGTTTACAAACAAGATCACATTAAAGCTACCAGCACGACTATGTTTATTGCAGCATTATTTACCATAGCTAAGATATGGAATCAACCCAGATGCCCCTCAGTAGATGAATGGATCAAGAAAATGTGGTATATATACACAATGGAATTCTATGCCTCCATCAGTAAGAATGACATCGCCCCATTTGTTAGGAAATGGAAAGGCTTGGAAAAAATTATATTAAGTGAAGTAAGCCAGGCCCAAAGAAACATAGGTCCCATGGTTTCCCTTATTTGCAATATCTAGTATATGTATGAGTCAAGCGGAAAAGGTCAGATAATGTGATGTCAGGAAAATGAACCCTTAGATATGTATCTTAATGTTTTTTTTCTTTCATGCATGTGTTTCTAATGCATTTATAAGATTATCTCTTTGTTGCTTTGTATGTCCCTCCCCCACAGTATAACCCCTGCTTTCACTATATTTGATGTCAGTATAACTTGAGGAGAAGTTGGGGAAAAACCAGTTGTTTAAAGATACAGGTGGACCTGTTGCAACAATGAGAAGTACAAGTTGTCATGTCCAAAACGAGCTTTACAACGTTGGTGGGGGGGAAGGGGGGAAAGGAGAAAGATTGGGATTGGGGGGGACGGGGGAGGCTGGGAAGGGATGTGAAGGGTAAACCAAAGGAGGAGGCTGCAATGCTTGGTAAGAAATGTATGCATTATCCTGCCCATGTAATTGTAACCCCTCTGTACAGTATCTTCACAAATAAAATAAAATAAAAATAAAAAAGAAATGTACTTTATCTTGCCCATGTAATTGTAGCCCCTCTGTATGGTATTTTCATAATTTAAAAAAGTGGAAATGTAAATTTTGATATAGGCACATTGATTTATCATTTAGAGCCAAATTGTACAGTACAAAATATCAAAGAAACTCCAGTTCAAAAGTAGAACGTTTGAATAGCCCTTTATTTTAAATATAATAATAACACAATAATATTCCAAAGGAGACATTTTTGTATTGGTGATCACTGCATTGGCAAATTCTATTGATCATTTAAACATGATCAATTATTCTATAAAGGATGCTATAATTTCATATTTCATAATTTAACTGTGATGAGGTTTTCTAAATACTTCCAAAACTGTAAAGCAAAGACAAATGGAGGCTGAAGAACTTGAGGATTGTACACTTCATGTGACAATTAAACATAAAATTGATAATGTGAAAAGGGGTGGCATTTATCAAAATATACTATATTCATAAACTGCTTTGTTAACTGGCAATTCTTTTCTATAGCTACTTAAAGATAACAATAAAGAAGAATAATTGAAAAAGTGAAAGAAACAAATAGAAAATATTTAATACAATATTTACTTTAAATTATTACCGTTTTTCTACCACAACATATCCAGGAATCTCAGTAAAAATCAAGGAAGATAAGCACCAAAATCCAACATAGGTAATTTTTAAGCTAAAAAGTAAAAGTTAAAGATGTACTTTTAAATAAGGCAAATGAAAAAAGTACAATGAGTATATCAGAAAAAATTCATTCTTTGAAGATTCTTGTCAGAACTGTGCAGGGGAAAATCGAGTGGAGCAAAATTCAATATAAAGTGTCAAGAAAATAAAAACACCATCCAAACATTTTGTGCTCTGTGAAACTATTTTTAAAACTGAAGGAAAAATAAGAACTCAGACAAACAAATGTGTACACCTATTTGCAGATGTGTGTTTCAAGAAATAGTAAAAAGAGTTCTTTGTCATGAAAGAAAAATATTACAGGTCAGAAACTATGATTATGTAATGAAAAGTTTGTGAAAGGTATAAGGAATAAAATTAATTTCAAAACTTTATAAATACATTAATAAGCTTAATTTGTAATAAGTTTACTATATGATATAGTGTATATATGGCATTATGAATAATATATATATATATGTTCAATGATGTATGTATGTATATCTATCAGCCATTCTCATTATAGTCATATTTACCTCACTGACAGGCCACATGTACAATGGTGGTTCTATAAGAGTAAAAGACAATAACAGTAATAAAAAAGTAAGGACAATACATGGAAAAGAATTTAAAAAGTAGATATTAATTCAGCCTCACAAGCATTCATTTAAACACAAAATAAAAGTAACTGTCAGAGTAATTAAAAATGAATCAATATATGTACAAGAAACCAAAGAAAGTACAAAGAAATTTATTAATAAGAAATAAAGGAGTCACCAAGAATATATCTAACTATGGATTTTAGCATATTGATTTCAGATCAAGAAGTCTTCAAAACAAAGAAAGGTATCCAGAAAAAGAAAACATAGAGAATTCATTGTTTGAGAATCTCTCATCTGTTTTATGTATGCATCTGATATTACTATATAAAAATACAGGAAGCAAAAATGGATAGAAATACATCCATCAAACAAAAGTGAAGAGAATCAATAGCAATGTAGTTGAACTCAACAACATGGTCACCCAACTGCATGTACTTGTTATTCATCCAAATCAGCCAAATGCACATTCCTCTCAAACTTACACAGAACCCTAACACAAACCACATTCTCAGCCACAGAACATAATAAAACACATCTAAAATTGTACATACCATATTGTGTTTCCTCTCACATCCCAACCAACTAAAAATAGAAATCAGTAATAGAAAAGTACGTGGAGATTGAATCATATACTTCTAATGAACACAGGGATAAAAGATGCGGCATAAACTAGTTACCATTAATCTGAACTGTTTCAAAAGTTATTGATGTTACTGAAAATTACATCCAGTGGTAGAAATATGAATATTTGTGGCAGGTTATTAAGACACACAGAACTAGATGTTTTATCATACCTGTACAATTAGGAATGTCATTTAAAGAACAAAGAATTGGGTTTAAAATAATTCATTATCAATACTCAAGTTACTCCAACTTTAAGTTGTTGTGATTTCAGTGTTAAGCACCTGTGAAAGCATTCTCAATGGGAATCCTTTGAGTCCACAAAGTCGTTGGTGACCCACTTTAATATTTAGCTATAAACATGTCAATTGTTTTACAGATTTTTCTGTCCAGACTATTTCCTAGCTGATTTGAGACAGCTGAAGGATTAAATGCCTATGTTATATATTATTAGCTTTGCTCTCTTGGAGCAACTTCCAATGACAAATCATGTCCTGTCAATTTCGGCCTTCTTTATGATGTTATAGATGGCATTTCCTGAATATCTACATGAAGATTTGTTTCTGTCTTCCAAGAAATATTTCTCATCTGAGATAAGAGTCATGAACTAAAGTGTATGAAGCAGCTGTCCCAGATTTACTAAAATCAGATGCATATGTGTGATATCACAGAAAGGACAGTAATATTAGAATCAATGAAAAAAGACAGATGTTTTCTCGAATATTCCAGCAACTTAAGACATTTTTAATAAAATGTAATATTTTAATTTTAAAAGGTCATTATGTCAATAATACAAATAATAGAAGCTATTTAAAAAAGACTAAAGCCTTTACAAATACAATAACTCTCTTTCGAGTCTAAGGAGAAGAAAGGCAAGATGGCAGATAGGAAGCATGGAACAGTCTCCTGTATCTTCATAACAAACCATGTCCTGTCATTTTCAAAATCAAGTGACTCCCTCCAGGGAAAGATGGGTTCTGTGGAAAGGCAAGGATGTAGCAATAAACAACAGAAAGAGAAACCTGACACAATTCAAACATATTTCCATTTAGATTTGTCAAAGACATATCTGACCCCAACGTAAGGGGCAGGAACACGTTTCCAAATGTTACTTGAGTCAGAAGTATTCTGAATTTGGACATTAACACTCTACAACAATTAAAAATTTACAAGGTATGCAATTTAAATACTGCTTGGGAATAGCTGTTCTATTGGAGATAGCACAAAAACGCACTAACAGATATACTGATAGTCTTTAAATGACATGACACCGGATAGTCACTAACAATTCAAATGCCAGAAAGCTACCAAATTATGTTTACTTTCCTCACTTTGTGAATTAAAACAGTTACATTCTGTTCTGTTTGCACATATTTCATTGCAATGACAATGGCATGAAGGATCAGGCATTTTTGCTCAAGCCTCAGGACTGGTATGCAAACACACACATATACAACATCTTAATTAATTTAAAATAAGTAAATGGAATTATTCAATACAAAATATGCTAAGAAGATGAATAAATATAACTGAAATTTTTATGAAAGTATAAGAAAAAAGAAAACAATTGCTTATAAATAGATGTCAACATAGCCCAACCAAAATATAATTCATAACATTTAGATTTTTTCTACAGTCTATTGTGAATTCTTTATTCTACTCCTATTTAAAACAACCAGTTGTAAATCTTTGAACTGATGTCATAAGTTTAAAGTCATGTCTGTTGTTTATAGAAACACAACTTTGAATCCAGAATGTATTCCATCACTTTTGAAATGAATATCAACTTCAGTATAATCTATAGTTATATAGTTTCTGTATTTGTAATAATAACAAAACACACACAAAAAGTCTTCATTAGTAATTCATCCTGTGTCTATGACCTTCCTTGAAGAAAATTGAATAAACCTAAAATTCTTTACTCAGCAGCTGATATTGTTTATCCAAAATAACATCTTCACAGCTGGCAAGTGTGAATATTATTTCTTGGAGCTATAACAATTCTCTTTAAAACTGCATGAAATTAGTATCCATTGAGAGATTTTTTGTAATTTTAGTTTTATTTTAAGTACTTGGTTGAAAATCACTTGTATGAATGTGTATATGCATATTTACACACATATAAAACCTCAAGTGCTTTAAGAAGATGACTTCAAGTAAAAATTGAATACGGCTGGTCACAAATGAGAAAGAATTACATAGATAAGTACACTACCCAGTTGAGATAAAACATACAGTAGGAGTGATGAGAGAATGCAAAAACCCATTGCATGTAGACATATTCTTCGGAAAGTGCAGTGTTCACTTCAAATTAAGATATTTATATAGAAATGGTCTGAGTATCAGTCTTCTCATACTTTTAAAGTGTGAGATGGGAAATATATGAGTGGACACTATGTTCCTACTACCTCTCTGGCTTCTGCATCTATGAATTCAACTAACTGTAGATTGAAACTCTGCAAAGATAAAAAAATACACCTGAATTGACCACATACAGATATTTTTCTTTTCATTTTTCATAAGCAATAGAGTATAAAAATGATGTGCTCAGCATTTGTATTGTATTACTTATTCAATCTAAGGACTATTTAAACTACATGGGAGGATTACATAGGTTATGTTCACATACTTTGTCACAGTATACATTGAAAAAGTAAGAGGGGGAATGACATCACCCTTAAAGCAGAATGGAGATGCCCTGCACAGATCACAGAATCTGGTAGAACTTTAGAAACACCAAACAAGTACATTTTTGAGATATATGCTCTACCTATGCTTGAAGCTTTGGAGAGATAACTTAAACAATGACCTCAATAACATTTTTTCAGCTTTGGATTGTAGCACCTGCAATGTTTTTCAGAAGACTCTTGTAAAGAATTAAGTAGCTTCATCATTGCTTTTGGATGTTTATTCGAATTCTATGACTTGCTAAAACAGCCACAAGGAAACCCAGTTTTACTGAGGCTTTTGAATAAATAACTTCACAGAGTGTGCGTGTTTCTTAAGTACACAAATTTTTTAGTTATCAGAATGAAAACTGGTCCTCATTAAAAGATGTGTTTTTAATGTTCTTACTTCGTTTTTTTCAGCATCAAATATATTCTCCATTTGTAATCAATTTTTGAGTTTGTTTGTTTTTGTCTAACTCATTTACTTTTACCTCCTCCTTCTCTACCTCACCCTGCCCTATTTCTTTCCTTCCTCCCTGTTCCCCTCCTTCTTTCTTCTATTGGTGGTGCTAGGGATCAAGTCCAAGGCCTTGTATATGCTTGAAAAGTGCTTTGCCACTGTGCAAAGCCCTGCTTTAAGTTCAGTGTAAAGACTTTTTAAATTTTTTTTTCACTTCTGGGAACTTACTTTCTCTTAATATAAATGGGCTGAATTCGCCAATTAAAAGAAAACGAACTGAGGACTGGATCAGAAAACAAGACCCATCCATCTGTTGCCTTCAAAAGACCCACCTTTCAGCCAAACATACAAACAAACTCAGAGTGAAGGGTTGGAAAAGGATCTACCAATCAAATGCCCCAAATAAGAAAGCAGGTGTAGCTATCCTGATATCTGACAAAATAAACTTTTCATTAAAATCAGTACAGAAAGACAAGGATGGACATTACATATTAATAAAGGGAACAATCCAAGAGGAGGATATTACCATCAACTTATATGCCCCAAATATTGGTGCACCCGGATATGTTAAACAAACGCTCTCAAACTTACAGAATAAAATAGATCCCAATACGATAATACTAGGAGACTTTAACACACCACTCTCACCAAAGGACAGGTCTACCAACCAGAGGATTGGCAAAGAAGCTACCAAATTAAGTGAGGCCATACTTCAAGTGGAATTAACTGACATCTACCGAGTATTTCACCCTAAAACAACACAGTACACATTCTTCTCAGCAGCTCATGGAACTTTCTCCAAAATAGACCATATCATAGTTCATGCAAGGAACTTAAGCAAATACAAAGGGATCGACATACTCCCCTGTATCCTATCTGACCACAGTGGAATCAAGCTAGCTCTCAATAACAAAGCATACCGCAGAAATTTCTCTAATACATGGAAATTGAACAGCACATTCCTTAGCAATACCTGGGTAATGGAAGAGATCAGAGAAGAAATAAAGCATTGCCTACAACTCAATGAAAATGAAAACACCTCACAAAGAAACTTGTGGGACACAGCAAAAGCAGTCCTGAGGGGCAAATTCATTGCCCTCAGTGCCCACATCAAGGGAATGGAGACAGACCAAGTAAATCATCTCATGTTGCAATTAAAACAGCTAGAAAAACAAGAAAAAATGGAACCTAAAGTTAATAGACAAAGCTAGATAACCAAATTAAGAGCAGAGATTAACCAATTAGAAAATCAGAAAACTATAACCAAAATAAACCAAACAAAAAGCTGGTTCTTTGAAAAAATAAACAAAATTGATGGCCCGTTGGCAAGATTAATTAAAGAAAGAAGAGAGGAAACCCATATTAACAGGATTAGGGATGCTACGGGAAAATTAACAACACGAGTCCAAGATATCCAAACAATTCTAATAGACTACTTTCAAAAGTTATACTCTCGGGGCTGGGAAGGTGGCTCAGTGGTAGAGCGCTTGCCTTGCATGCTCAAGACCCTGGGTTCGATTCCTCAGCACCACATAAGCAAACCGAAAAAAATGCCGGAAGTGGCTCTGTGGCTCAAGTGGTAGAGTGCTAGCCTTGAGCTGAAGAGCTGAGGGACAGCGCCCAGGCCCAGAGTTCAGGCCCCACGACCGGACACAAAAAAAAAAAAAAAGTTATACTCTCTAAAGGAAGAAAATCTGGCAGAAATGGATGCATTTTTAGAGAAATACAAGTTGCCCAAACTGAGCAAAGAAGAAGTAAACCAATTAAACAAGCCAATATCCTATAATGAGATACAGGAAGCTATCAAAAGTCTTCCAACAAAAAAAAGCCCAGGACCAGATGGATTCACAGCAGAATTCTATAAGACCTTTAAACAAGAACTAATACCCATACTCCTCAAGCTCTTCAGAGAAATAGAGAAGGAGGGAGCTATCCCAAACTCATTCTACGAAGCCAATATCACACTCAACACCAAACCAGGCAAAGACCCAACCAAAAAGGAGAATTACAGGCCAATTTCTTTGATGAACACAGATGCAAAGATCCTTAACAAGATTCTAGCTAACAGAATCCAGAAGCACATAAAAAAAATTATACACTATGACCAGGTAGGCTTCATCCCAGAGACTCAGGGATGGTTTAACATACGTAAGTCAATAAATGTAATCCAACACATCAGTAGAGCCAAGGTCAAGAATCACATGATTATCGCCACAGATGCAGAAAAGGCCTTTGATAAAATTCAACATTCATTCATGCTGAAAGCTCTGGAGAAAATAGGAATAGAAGGAACATTTCTAAAAACAATAAAAGCCATTTATGACAGACCAATAGCCAATATTATACTTAATGAGGAAAAGCTACAACCAAATCTCCTAAAATCAGGAACAAGGCAAGGATTCCCACTCTCTCCACTCCTCTTCAATATAGTCCTGGAACCCTTAGCCAGGGCAATAAGGCAAGAAAAAGACATTAAAGGGATCCGCATAGGGAAAGAAGAAGTTATACTATCCCTTTTTGCAGACGACATGATACTATACCTTCACGATCCCAAAAACTCCATCCCTAAACTCTTAGAAATCATTAATCACTTCAGCAAAATAGCAGGATACAAAATAAACCCACAAAATTCAGTGGCCTTCCTGTACACTGACAATGTACAAGAAGAGAGGGAAATAAAGGGACAACCCCATTCACAATAACCTCCCAAAAAATAAAATATTTAGGAATTAACCTAACCAAAGATGTAAAAGAACTATTTAATGAAAACTATAAAAAGTTAAAGAAAGAAATTGCAGAAGACACTAGGAAATGGAAAGACCTCCCATGCTCTTGGATAGGCCAA
>NW_012267281.1:13601872-13721281 GCF_000151885.1 Dipodomys ordii | reverse complement strand
GGGGGGAGGCTGGGAAGGGATGTGAAGGGTAAACAAAGGAGGAGGCTGCAATGCTTGGTAAGAAATGTACGCATTATCCTGCCCATGTAATTGTAACTCCTCTGTACAGTATGTTCACAAATAAAATAAAACTAAAAAAAAAAGTTGGTCTCAGCAAATACTTATAATTCCATATTAATTTCCATAAAGTGTTCTTCTAAATGCTCAAGCATGACTACTTAGCAAAGCAAAACATGGTAAGGCCTGCACCTGTAATCTTACCTATTCTAGAATCTGAGATTTGTATGATCAAGGTTCATAGTAAGTCACACAGAAAAGCCATGAGACTCCACATACAATTAACAAGCATAATGCTTGGTTGGAGTAATAGAATACCAGCCTAGCAAGCACAAGGACCCATGGGCATTATTTGTTTAATTTATTAATTACTATGAATTTTGGAAAACAAAATTGTAATAATGTCTCATATCTCCTTGCAAATTAAACATATACAAACAGTTTTCATGTCATATAATTTAGAATTCTCTTCCAGTTTAAACTTTAGTATCTCTAGTATTTTTAGAATCTCTAGATGAGACTAGGTAATTATTTTTTGAGGGGGAGGAGTTAGGACTATGCACTTTTGCAATGTATCATTTTTTTGTCTGTTGATTGATAACAATTAATATTTTATAAATTCCATTATTAAATTTGATCATTGTTAAGATTAAAGTTAACTATCCCTAAATTGGTCTTGAGTAAATTTGCCTAATAGTGTGTTCAACTCAATGGTGTGCTTTGTCAGATAGCTTATTTTACTATCATAAGATATCCATACTTTTTTCTTTTTCAAATAAGGAAGTGTATGATAAAAAGTAATAAATCAATTAACATGAAAATTAATTGTAAATACTTTGATGTAAATTACATAGCAAATAATAATTGAACTATTACACATGTTTCTCTATTAAATAGTACATTTATGTAGGCTGTAATTTTTTCTCTGCTCTCCAACAGCACTAATCTATGTGGCACTTAACAGATAATGTTAACATAATACCATTTTAGTCATGATTGTTTTCTTCCCAAAAAGTCATTTGATGATTTAATTTTAAAAGGTATACAAGTTAATCCTTTATTTTAAAAATGACATTATTACTGTTTTAATGCAGGTGTTTAAATATTGTCCCATTTAAGAAACTCATGGAATTTTTATTTCCAAGTAGAAATAAAATAAAAACAAAAACAAAATACTAATGCTGGCATTTATAAGTGTGAACTGCAAACAACAACAAAATCAGCATAATTTTCTTTCTGGTTAGGTAGCTTGATTTAATCTTGTGAATGTAAATATTTTATATCTTATTGTTTAACTTTCTCTTTTGTAATTTGTAGGTCATGAAAACTACTACTCTTACTGTTATAGTAAGTTGTATTCCATCGAAGATTGTACTGTTTGTACATATAGCAAGCCAAGTTGTTATATAAAAAATATTTTCCTTGTTTTCAGTTGGAAAGTATGGGGAAAAGGAAGTATGATTGTGAACATCTTTATTTCCCTCTTAAGTAACACCTTTATGAGAATATTTTGTTGATGACAATTATTTCACTTGTATGGCAGTAATCAAAGGAAGAGAAATGCACCAAGAAAAATCTTTCTATGCAAATGATGTGCTTACTAGTCTTCTTTAAAGTCAGATTTATTAGCCCTCAAATATCCAAATATTTAAACTTTACTCTCTTATAATAGGTAAGACTGAGTTTGTAAATATTAAGCTCTATGGTTTTTAACATTCATGATTTGAACCAGTATTTTCCCCAAGTATCTCTTAACCACAAAGTTGGTGACTAACTCAGAAACAGTTTGAAAAACTGTCATGTAATTTGTTTCTGGATGTAGCTCAAAGAATAATCCTTAATACATTCCTGCAAATTAGGTATGTTGTCTTAGTGTCAATAAGATTTCCTGTGGTTAGTGTCTTTTTTTTCATTTTTTTTGTTGTGAAAATAACTGTACAGAAGGGTTACAATTACATGGGCAAGATAATGAGTACATTTCTTTTCAAGCATTGTGGCCTCCTCCTTTGTTTCCCCTTCCCATCCCTTCCCATCCTCCACCCCCCCACCCCGCCCCTTCACCCAATCCTCACCGCTACCCCCCCACCAAAGCTGTAAAGTTCATTTTTCGACTTAACGACTTGTACATCTCATTGTTGCATCCCTATTTAAACGATTTGTTTTTCCCCTTCCCCTCCACAAATTATACCAACATCAAATACAGTGAAAGCAGGGTTTACTGTGGGGGAGGGACACACAAAGCAACAAAGAAATAATCTTATAAATGTGTTAGAAACAATTGCATGAAAGAAAAAAAATCATTTGAATACATATCTTAGGGTTCATTTCCCTTATCTGACCTTTTCTGCTTGACTCAGACATATACTAGATATTGCAAATAAGGGAAACCATGGGACCTATGTTTCTTTGGGCCTGGCTTACTTCACTTAATATAATTTTTTCCAAGCCTTTCCATTTCCTAACAAATGGGGCAATGTCATTCTTTCTGATGGAGGCATAGAATTCCATTGTGTATATATACCACATTTTCTTGATCCATTCATCTACTGAGGGGCATCTGGGTTGGTTCCATATCTTAGCTATAGTAAATAGTGCTGCAATAAACATATTCCTGCTGGTAGCTTTAGTGTGGTCTTGTTTGTAAACATTTGGGTAAATGCCCAAAAGTGGGATTGCTGGGTCATAGGGGAGCTCTATGTGGAGTCTTTTGAGGAACCTCCATACTACTTTCCAAAGTGGTTGAACAAGGTTGCACTCCCACCAACAATGCAGTAAGGTTCCCTTCTTCCACATCCCCTCCAGCATCTGTTGTTTTTACAGTTCTTGATTTTAGCCATTCTAACTGGGATGAGGTAGTATGTCAATGTCGTTTTGATTTGCATTACTTTTATGACTAGGGAGGTTGAACATTTCTTCATGTGTCTATTGGCCAACCTTCTTTCTTCTTCAGAGAAGTTTCTCTTTAAGTATTTCACCCACTTATTTATTGGACAGTTGTTTCTTTAAAGATTTGTTGTTGGGGGATTTAATTTTTTGAGTTCCAGGTATATTTTAGATATGAGACCCTTGCTTGTTGTATGTCTAGTGAAGATCTTCTCCCATTCCTTAGGCGTTCTATTGATCTTGCTAGCCATGTCCTTTGCCATGCAGAAGCTCTGCAACTTCATGCAATACCATTTGTCTAACCTTTCTTCTATTTGTTGTGTTTCTGGGTCTCTAATAAGAAAATTTCCCCCTGTGTCAAGGAGACCTAGGGTTTCTCCTAATCCATCCTGTAATGTTTTCAGTGTCTGTTTTGACTCCGAGGTCCTTGATCTATTTGGAGTTGATTCTGGTGCAGGGTGATATATAAGGATCTAGTTTTAGTTTTCTACAAGTAGTTAACCAATTTTGCCAGCACCATTTACTGAAGAGGCTTTCTTTCTTCCATTCTATTGTTTTAGCTCCCTTATCGAAGATTAGATGGCTATAGGTCTGTAAGTTCATTTCTGGGTTTTCAATTCTATCCCATTGGTCCTGAGGTCTGTTCATGTGCCAGTACCAAGTTGTTTTGATTACTATGGCTTTATAGTAGAGTTTGAAATTTGGTATTGATATTCCTCCAGCACTGTTCTTTCTAAACCTATCAGCCACCAGAACCATGTTAAAGCAAAAGCATGTGTCCAAACTTATAGCTGGAGCAATCCATGAGCCTAGATTTTTGACTTGACTTGATAGACCTGCTATAGTACATACTGCAGTTGTCATTAGGGTGATTATATATTTGTATATATTTTGCATAGCTGTTATGATAACTAACAATAATGTAAAATGTTGAGGTAATTAAGGACATTTTAACAAGTGCATGAGGACTTCAAAAATATAACAATTTCCTCTTACTGAAAGATTTTAAAGAGCCATTGGGAAAATGCCATTCAAATGGATAACTGAAATATCTTTTTGAGTCAATAAATTTCTCTATTGCAAGAAATAAAATTGAAAAATATGAAGTTAACTTTTTCAATATTCCAATGTGGATGATTTCAGAAATTATTTTACAATTTTGTATACTTTAAGTTTAAGGATATCTTAACACTCCTTAGAACATATTTTGATGACCATGACTGAGGCTAAAGTTTTGTGAGATGCTTAAGATGCTTATCTTTTGAAATCTTAATGAACTGAAATGGCATATACATAGACTGTATTCTTTTGGCACTGTTTCTTGAACAGTGCTAAATGTAAGATCCAAGAGTACTTAAGTGAGAGAAAGGAGTAAGTGTGTAGTTTTAGTTGATGTTTCTATGCTTTTTTTTGGCATAAACACTGTACTGAAATGGTATGTATTCCTATTTGTTAAGTTCAAAGAAGGTCACAACATGAAGCAATGTGATTATAATACAGAACCATTGTAAAATTCTAATTCATCTTGGACACACAAGAATATATTTTTCTTATTCTTCTTAGAGATAAATACATAAATTAAAAGTAGAAATTGATTCAAAATAGAATTTGCTTTTGTGCACTCATTAAAGCTATCTTGAAGTCAGCTGAGACACAAGCTTCAAAAATGTTCCAAATAGCAATTACTAACTCTTCAAAAATTTTTCAGTTTTTCAGTCAAGCCCTCATATGTATGAAGATGTCGGTGTTTGAGCTGTGTATAGTATAGAAAATCATTTGGGTGAAGAAAACTATAATTTTTTAGTCATTGTAATTTGGTTTAAATTTAGCAAGGAACAGAAAAGACAAAATCAAGGCAATGTTAAATTTCTATAATTATTCTTGTAATTTAACAAGATGAAGTAGAATAATACACCTTCATAACTATATTTCTAAGATTGAATACATAACCAGCTATTTTAAGTTTATAATTCTCATCATTTGTGCTGTATAGTTCTATGTACAAAATTTACCATGTGACACAAGAGCATAGTATCACTGTTTCTCTACTTTCTTGAAACATATTTTCCTTTTTCTCCTACTAAAATGCTCACCATTCTCCACTACCTCTATAGGTATTTCTATTTTTTTCTTTTTTCCAATAAATTTATTTTTGCCTAAATGTCATTTGACAGAATTAAAAACATTGCATGGTGTTATTCATCTGTTTCCTTTAACATAGTTACTATAGGGTTCATGTCTATCTCTGTATTTGTTTACACTGGTATTCTCATGTGAAGTCAATCACAGTTTCTTCAGCCATTCCTCTTTTTATTTTTTAACCTTATTTTTTTCTTCTCTCTTTTGGTATTCGGGATCAAACTCAGGATTTTGCACTTACCAGGCAAGTTCTTTGCCACTGAGCTATATCCCAGCCCAGACATTCCTCTTTAAAAGGATAACTTCCTGATTTCATTTTTGAAGTAATTATGGATAAAGCTGCCACAAACATTTGACTTTCCTTCCTTCCTTCCATGTTTTCTCCTTCCTTCCTTCCTTCCTTCCTTCCTTCCTTCCTTCCTTCCTTCCTTCCTTCCTTCCTTCCTTCCTTCACTCCTCATTCTCTTCCATCTTTTTTCTCTTTTCTCCCCCTCTTTATTTCTTATTAGCTTCTTTGATTCCTTCTTCCTTTGCCAGTTTTTCTCTCTCTACCTCCATCCATCCATTCTTCTATTGCTGTATTTCTTCACTTATTTCTTTTGTGCTTTCTTGCTTATTAAGTGGCTCTCTATCCTTTAAGCCACAATCAAGCCTTTTCATTCTTTCATCATTTTCTAGGTAATATCTCACATTTTCACCTGAACCAGCTTCAAATTGAGAACCTTTAATCTATGGTCTCCCACAAAATTAGCATCACCAGTATGCTGTCAATATTGAGTTGTTGATTGAGATGTAGGTGTCACTGATCTCTTTACAAGCCTGGCATTCTCCCAATCATCATTTACTGATCAACTGAAATCAGCCACTGTTACTGGTCTTGACTTTTTTGTAGTGCTATGTTTGATAGTCAGACAAAATATAGCCACATAATTGGTGAGTTATGATAATGATATAATTTCAAAGTTTGATTGAATACAATTTGTAATAAAGAGTAGCGTTTATTTTTTATTCTATTAACATTTAAAATTATTTTTCCATAACATTTACTTATTCCAGTCAAATTACAGTTAACAGTTCCTTTTGTTTTTTTGTACATTCTGCGGATGACAAAAAGATGGTAAAGAAATTTTTTTTTAAATTCTTGTTTTCCATTCATGTATTCCATTCTTGGTATCTATTTAGTTCTGTTGTTTAAAATTCTCAGGAGTGATAAATTTTACTTTGAATTCTATCTACTTTTTAATAATTATTTAATTTGCAATACTCCTAGGCTCTTTTATAGCCAGAGTTCACACAAGGGAATATGGCCATAGGTTTCTCCTTGTGATAAAAACAAATGTCTACTTTACTAAAATAACTGATGCTCATATTTCTGTGAAAAAAATATGCCAAAGCAAAATTGCCAAAGCAATTTGTTTTGACAACTAAACTGATTGTTAAAAAAAGACTTTGTTAAAAAAACATATGTTTGAGCAAAAAAATGAGCTTACCAAAAGGATTTTATATTATTCAACTATAAGTATTTATGCATACTTTCATATGACTATATATGAGTAAATATAATAGCTTATGATTTTTATTTTAAGAATAAATAGTATGCTATTTAGAATATATTTTTTCGTATTAATGTCTACAGCAGAATATTATTGTTAGTCACCAGATAACCTTTCAAATCTCTGGATGTTTTTTCACCCTGTGGCACTAAATATTTGCACCATTTCATCAATATTTTCCCATTTTCTTCTCCTGCTCCTCTAGAAACCTCCCTCTACTCTCTGTTAAAATAAACAAATAAAGATGTATAGTGTCAAACATTCAGATTATGGCTGGACGCTGGTGACTCACTCCTGTAATCCTAGCTATTTAGGACTGTGGGCCTGGACTATATTCCTGAGCCTCTTTGGGGTCAAGAGTCGTGCTCCAGCACTTGAGCCACAGGACCTCTTCCAGTTTCTTTGAAGCATTTATTGGAGGTTAGAGCCTCATGGACATTTTTGCCTTGCTTGCCTTCAGTGTGGCAGAGTGCTAGCCTTGACCACAAAAAGGATTAGCGACAGCATGGAGTCCCTGACTTCAAGTCCCAGAAGTGACAAAACAAACCAAACAAAAAACTCCCCCAAAACAAATTATGCAAATTTTCTAAATCCAATCCTCTTTCTAAACTTTTATTTTTTGTGAATTCAAATAGGTAATATAAAATAGAAATAATGCTCTTATTATAATGTAAAAACTATGTTATTGTTGTTTTAAATTTCTTTGGCCAGATCTAAGATTTTTTTCCTTTTCTCTTAAATAATTATCGTTTAGTAATTTCAAGGACTGGAAAGAAGCATCCAGTTTTTCTACATGAAAACTAGTATAGTGAAAAGAAGGAAGGAATTAAGGAGAATTCTGGCACTTTACTTGGATCAAATGTCAATGAATTGTTTAATCTATAGGCAAGTCACTGAGATGGTTCTGTTTTACTAGTCTATGAATAGCTTGGGGGTGAGGATGGGGTTCACAATAAAAAATTTTCTCTGTACTAAGTACTTAATACAACATTGTATTTTCCTCTGAGTTCCCCATATGTTTGGTAAGCATTGGATTTCATTTGAGTTAGATCAATACATGCTGTTTGACATAAGTTTGGGCAGATACACAATCAGAAAATAAATGTGAAACACTTTCTTCACCTAAAGGGGATTCATTTTTATTTAAAATTGTATTATTTTCAATGGTATTTTACCATTTTCATTACAATCCAAACATCATTTAGACTCTCCATTATGAAAACTTTTATTTCTCACTTGCAATATCCTTATAGGCTCAGGACCTTTACACCTTCTGATGATGGTATTGCAAATGTGTGATGTACACCATTCTTACTTCCACTCCATTATTCAGAATTCATTATGGAAGAAGCTACCAAAAGACTTTTCTTTCATGTCCCTTAACAGGATTCTGTAATGCTCAGCCAATGTTTTGCCCCATGTAATTAGTAACATTGAATAAACGAGATAAGCACCTCATTTCTGGGGACAGGGATGCTCATTTCTGGGGGCAGGGATGTGTTCTTCTTAAAATTTCTATATCATTTTTATTTGATGTTTAACTAGACCCATACCTAAGTAAGTTATGCTTACATTAAAATTACTTCATTGGTCATATGCCAATGAACCTATATATACTTACTTATGAAGATTTTGTTGCTTAATTCAATTTTAACATACCCCCAAAGTTATAACTTAATAGAAACAAAGTTAAAGAAGATATCCTAAGTTTACATTCCGATAAAATTATGTTGCTGCTCCTTCTGCAAATGTATGTTTGTGAGAATGTCAACGGCCCAGTAATAGAAACACATTTTATTATATCCATACTCTAACTACTATGAATCAAGCCAAGAAGAAAATAGAACAGAGTTCCTCATTTTCCCTGTACAGGTTATATTTACTTTTTTTACCATCACATCTAATGGCTATCATATATTAAATTATCATCAGATCACTAGTAAAGGAAGGAATTAATGATCAAGGTCATGATAACATGGTAGTTCCATCCTTGTTATATGCATGTCCAATATGTTTACTTAATTGTGAAAATTTTTAGTATTAACTCAAAACAGTCTCATCAATTATATAGTGTTGTTCCTTCTAAATATCTAATTCCCTGAATTCATTTGAAGACTCTACATCAAGTGGTATTGCTTGAATGAATTGTTTATATTTTGTTTCCATAATAAATGTTCCCGAGTTCTGTGACTCATTTCAACCCAGTTAACAGTGGTAAGACTTTATTACTTCATTGAAATAAATCTCAGGGAAGCAATGTACAATAAGATATTATATATGACTTAAGTGCAGTTCAAACTCAAATCTATCTATATGTCTTTCGGAACCAATTTTTGTATGAGTGTCTAATTAAAATTTGAGTTTCAAGAATAATAGGAGGAGTAACTTTTAAATGCTTAGTAAAGTTTGCTATACAATTGAAAAAAAGGAGGCAGAAAATATGCTAAGAGACAGAACTGGACTGTATTGTTGATCTAAGTCAGAGTTAACTTAAGTGTTGGCTCAACATGGGATTCGAGTACAGTGATCTGAATGATCAAAGCCGGCCTTTGCCTTACCCAATAGAAATATATGAAAATACACACTACCTATACAATATCTAGTCTTCTTCCTCTCTTACCAAGAGAAGTGGGCAAGTGAAGTGGTCACTTGGCTCACATAGCAAAAGGAATACAAGAAAGCCACCCAATCCCCCTTTTAGTTGGAAGACACTGCTTTTATTCACTAAGGCTCCATTTTCATGACTTAACTTACTCACAAGATCCCTTACTAAGCTGGAGTTAGGACATCAGCATACAAAATATTGAGAGGCCATAGTTATTCAGTTCATTTAGTAGACCATTAAATACATTAAATAGATCATAAAATACCACACTGGTGGTATTTTAATTTTCAAAAAAATAGCATTATTTTGTCTTTTTACAGATACAGTTTAGGGGAGGAAAAGGTCAATGGAAACCTTGAAAGCTAGTTATCCAAAGAAAGATACAACCAGATTCTGATTGCCTATAATGCTATCTACTCAAGAGATTAAGATCTGTAAGAAATCAGTTCAAAGCTAATTGGGCAGAAAAACCTATGAATCATCATCTCCTATTTACTAGCAAAATTCAAGATTGGTGGTATGGCTCAAGTGATGGAGCACCAGACAAGAAGAACAACTAAAAGATAAAACAAAACAAAACAACAACAACAACAACAGAAAGACCAAAGAAGCCTACCAAAAGTAAAAACTCATAAGATCAAACCCTGAGACTAGCAGAGTTCAAACACACACACACACAGGAATTAATTTGATTGTTACAAGAATTGCTTGAGATGAGAAAGTAGAAAAATGCAGTCAGATGAAAACCTGCAATTTCACGTTGGTCATGTAAGCTGTTGTACATTCTGAAGGTGTAAGTTACAAATTATGTTGTAATGGATTGTACTACCCTTCTTTAACTAATTTTTAAAAATCTATTTATTTTGGTGAACAGGAGTTTGGACTGAGGGCCTCATGCTTAAGTTCCTCTAACACTTCAGTTATGCCTAACGTTATCTTTTTTAGTTGTTGATAATTCTCAGGGTCTCACAATTTTATCCAGGCCATCCTCAGACCACAATACTATCTGCTACCTGTATAGCTGGTATTACAAATGTGAGCCACAAATCCTGATCCTAAGTAAAGAAATAAGAATCATGTGTTTATCATATTTATGATAGAAGGTATGCCACAAAGTGTCTTGGGATATGGTAAGGAGAAGATATTAAATACCTGGAAGATATTAAAAACCTTGTCATACAAGTGGTGTTGGAATACTTAGTTTCTACATCATACTTTGGGTCATAAAAATTTAATAATGCCCCAACACATTATTGCAAACTTTTACAAATGAGAAAATGATGATAAAAATACAATAAAAAAAGTTGCTTCATGACTATTCAGTGAAATTTAGTTTAAATCACTATAGGATTGAAAATGCATGGTGAAACTGGTGTACCAGATACAATTTTAAAAATAGTACTGTGCTAGAAACATGAAACCCTTAAATTCAATGATGGTAACAGGTGCAGCTTTAATGAAATACATTAGCATGTTAAGATAAACAAAGCTAAACATAGTCAGATGGATAACGATCAACATCTTTATTTACTGAATTCCAAAGCAAAGACTTGAAGACACTAGAGAAATGTACCTTTAAAATGAAATGCACAGACTCAAAGAATCTATTTTAGCTCTTGCAGATTTTAAATCATAGTTGCTCCATTTTTCCATCTACACAGCTAGAAAGCAAAGAGCTAGTGAAACATTTAAATATATGAACAAGATGAAATTTAACAGTCAGTGGATAGCTTACTGCACCAAATTCCATCTATGTAAACTCCAAAAGCACAGAACCCCAAATACAAAAAAAATTGATATTGGTTTGGAACATTTAACAAATAATCAGCTCATACCCATTCTGCAAGCCAAATTTGTCCCTCAAAGTCATAACTTGTTAATCTTTTATTTTTTTAAAGAAGTAGTATTAGACCTTTACTCATGGAAGAAGATGTCTGGTATGTAATGTATGTCAATGTTTGGAGAGCTTTCAATATATCATGAATTCTGTGTATAAAATACTTCTGAAGACTTTTGATTACTACCAATGAGAGGAATTAAAGCCTTTGGAACTGGGCCATTTTGGGAGCTGCAGATGATCAGCAAAGGTCATTTCTGTGCAACTCACACAGGAGAACATACTTTTGGAATAGTAACATTAAAATAGGTGATAAACAGACATATTTATTCCTCAAAGTTGCTGTGATGAAAAGGGATTAAAAGGAATATGCTTGTCTCTGTGTTTTTGAAAAGATAATTGGGTTGTTAATGGCCAGTTTCAAGCATCAAGAGGCTTTCTTATAAATTTTTCCTATAGAACCAGTATTAAATCTTTCTTTGATTTAGTAGAAGATAGAGAGAAAAACACCTTTTCTATTTTACCTTAGTTTGTTGCAAAACTGAAAATACAATTACCAAGTAAGAATAATACAGCTGAAAGAACCATGGAGTTAAGTCAGAAAGACACAGAATTGCTTTAGAATCCTTTTATAAGGGCTTCAAATCTTAGTAACAATTCAAAAGAAGAAAAAAAATGAGTATCAGCTAGAAGGAGTACGCTCATGTTCACTCTGAAGAAGTAGATATATTACTTTTAGAAAACATTTTGGTGAATACAGGAATGTTCTTTATTATTCCTTTATGTGCTTTAAAATTATTTTCATGACATTGTATTATTCCTATCATAATATATATAAAATCTATATAACAGTAAGAAGATGTTTAGTGTGGTAATAACAAAATTTTGGTCAAAATTTTAATGCACTTTAACCTGTGCACTTTTCAAAAGTATTTCAAATCATACCATTAGAGTTCAATTTTACCAAGAATCTAAACATGATTGTCCTAGGACAGCGAATGCATAATAACCTTTTATTTTTATATATTTTTTACCATTTTCTTTTTGATATCACATACACTTCCTTATTTAAAAATATTTTACTGTGTTAAACAGTATAAGGTTATTAACTTGTAGAATATTGATAATAAAATTTTATTTTCTTAATTTTTTATAAGCAATTGTCTTTTGATCAGCAGTGTTTCCAATAAATGTACTATTTTGTGTTTACAGCTTTCCTTCTTTCAGCAATTCAAAATATTATTTTATTCTCTATTGTTCACAACTGATTTGAATGGGAAATCAACTGTTTTTCCTGTGTTTAAAGTATTATTTTTGCCATGTTATTTTGAAGTTTGCAATTTCCTTTAGATTTTAATACTTGCATATATCACATATCAGGATTTAGCATATTAGTGAGTTCTTTCATGAGATATATGATTGGATTTGTTAAACATATTTTGTTTTCAAAATTTACTTAGCATATATTAATTGTAGAAAGAGGTTTCGTTGTAATATTACCACATATGTATGCCATGTACCTAAATAAAATTCCAACCCTCTACTATTTCCTTCCATCCTATGTTCAGAATAACTTATAGGACTCATTGTGTTTTGATACATATGTTTAAAATATTTTAGCCAAACTCACCTTCCCTTCATGCTGTTCTTTTTCCAACAAACTCTGAATTGTTCCCACTCACAATCTGTTCTACATTCCTGTCATTCATTTTAAAGACTGGATTCTATGCAAAATGAAGACCAGGCATTATATTTTTTAGTATTGCTTTTTTTTGCTTACAATGATGACCTTTATTTCTATCAATTTTCCTGCAGATAATAGAGCATTATTATATAGATCTTTGCATATGTATTGCATATTTTTATCATTTATCAAGTGCTGTGCAAATAGTCTCAGTGCATATTTTAACTATTGTGACTAGTGCTTCTGTAAGTATGGGTGTGCTGATATCTTAGCTATGTTTTTATTTACCCCCTTTCAGATTACATACTTCCTGAGGAGGAAGAAAGCAGAATCTTATGCTTGGTAGTTATATATTAAATTTTTTAAGGAACCTCCATGATGGCTTCCATAGGGGCTGGACTAAGTTACAATTTCTCTATCAGGAAAATTAGGTTTCTCTTTCTTCAAATCCTCATCACCATTTGTTGTTCTTTTCTTTTCTTGATTAAAAACACTTGACATGTGTAATGGAATTTTAATGATTTTTGGATTTGTGTTTCCTATAGGAATAAGAATATGGATATGTTTTCATGTCTTTTTAGCAATTTGTACTTTTTATAAATGTGTTCACTTGCTCACCTATGAATGTGATTATCTACTGTTTTGTAATGTAAATTTTGGTTGTATTCTGTACTTTATCTGATGATATATGACACAGGTATTCAAAATTGTGTCAGGTTATTTTTATTGCTCATGTTTCCTTTGTTATTCAGAAACCTTAAAATCAGATTCAAGTCTTAATAATAACCTAAACCTATATCTTCAATAGTTTGTCCTGTTTCATGTGTTTAAACAGCTTCATTCATTTGGAATTGATTTTTGTACTGGCTGGGAGGCAGGGGTCTAGGGTCAATCGTCTACATATAAATATCCATTTGTCAGAGTCCTGTTTTGCTTTTGGAAATAGGAAACATATAATTGCTCATACTTGGTAAGGTTTTACCATGATATTACTTATCCCATTCTCTTATTTTTGTGATTAACATTACCAATACAATAGACATTTTCTTGTTATACATGTACCAGAGACTTTCATTTTCTCTGTTTTCTTACTAGTCAGATTTAATAAATTAGCAATTTATTTAGAAGCTTATTTAATAATTACCCTATTGACTCTATTACTTTTACAGATTTAATTTAGTTAATTATGACATTTCTTGTATATATATTTATCTGATAAAGATTGTCTGAGCTATTTAAGATATATGCATGTCTCTTTATCTCTAAGAACTTTTTTCAAGATAACTTCTAAAATCTTCTTCTCAGATAACCAAAGCCTGGATCAAGTTCGGGAATTTTATTGGCCAAGTTGAAATACTCCAAATTTGCCTACAACATCATATTTCAGATATTTTTGACAAATACTATTTGTATTATAAAAATTATGGTTTTAGGGGCTGGGAAGATGGCTCAGTGGTAGAGCACTTATCTTGCATGCCTGAGGCCCTTGGTTTGATTCCTCAGCACCACATAAGCAAAAAAGACAAAAGCCGAAAGTGGCCCTGTGGCTCAAGTGGTAGAGTGCTAGCCTTGAGCTGAAGAGCTGAGGGACAGTGCCCAGGCCCAGCGTTCAGGCCCCACGACTGGACCCCCCCAAAAAAAATTTTATGGTTTTAAGCCTGAGGGTTTAAAGAATATAATTCTGGAGAACATTGGTGCTGTTTGTTTAGTTTCAAACTGAAAAAAAAATGTGAGCATTAATTTTATTCTCAGAAAAGTAATTCTGTTCTTTTTCACTTTCTTCTGACTAATTTTTATATAGCTTACATGTTTGTTCTCAGTCTTTTATATACTTTCTTCTTGTTTGTTCTTTCTTTTCTTTTTTTTTTAGAAAAAAAGGAAAAGAATTGGTGGGAGGCTCAATTTACATGTATCACAAAGAAACTGTTTTTCCCATAGTACAAAGACACAAAACATTGTGCTCATAGCTTCCTCAAATCTACCTGTCAACATTTTGCAGGCTTTTTTTTCATGTTGCATAACGACTAAGTTGCTGATTTTTTATTTTACCCACAATTTATAGTACACTGTGTGCTCATTAACCTGTAGTGGTCTTATACCAACACTTTAGAAGTAGACTCTTGTTATAAGACTCTGTGTTATGTTTATTATAGCTGACTGAATATACATGGGATAAATACTGAGAACTGTAAGTCTTCGTAATTCCCACTAAAACTTAGTCAGAACTCAATCGTTTCCTTTTTAAACTTTTGGTTCTTACATAAAAGAACAAGATAGGGAAAATTTTATTTTTAATAAATAAAGCATTTTATTGGTCATATAAGAGACAAATAAAAAACAGGGGGAAGAATGACAACAGCTTTGGGTGATGAAGCAGGAAATAAAGTAATGTGCTCAAAGACTAGAATGGAAGAAAACTGCATTTGTTTCTTTGGACTCATGTATATGATATATGATATATATAAAATGCACATATATGTATAAAACAGTGTAAAATATGTTTAAGGTATTTTGCTTAATTCAGTGAACACTTACTAGTGTCTGGCAGGAAGGATATCAATTATCTGTGCTTTCAAAAGCTGATTATGAGCAGCATTCAAAGTTCAGCAGTTTGATCAACTAATTATATCAAAGTTTAACATTAGTAGATCAATTAGATACTTTTGTAGGAAAAATAAATATGTATATGCCAGATGATTATCTATTCCTAATGTCCATTCTGTGATTGACTCCATTTATTTATTTTAGTAACTTTACTGTTTATTTCCTTTTTTTAAATTTTTTTCTGTTTCTTTTACTATCGTCTTTAATTTTACAAAAGAGTTGAGTTACCATTTAATAAAGCAATCTAAACATGGAGATCAGTGTATTCATTCTCAGATACTCAAAGAATATGTGAGTGCACTAAACAGACATAAGGGAAATTTTAATGTAACACATGTATCTTCCCAGTCTTATTGTAAGTCCTTTTCATTTATTTTTGCAATATTATTCATTTTCCTAAAACATAATTAGAAAATACATGTGGTGTAGCATGTTGGGACACTTAATGAAGCCATATATTATATTTAATTACACAATTTGATAAACATAAAAGCTAATGTCACTTTGGAATATGTTCTTTATTCCGTTATATTGGTAATTTTTAACTGCCTTTATTATGTACTCATGACTGCTCTTATATATATAAGTATATTTTATAGTTGTAGTATGTACATGCTATTCATTAAAAGTCTATTGGCATGAACGTTAAGGACATAATAGGCCAAATTTATCATTTTTCAGTGAAAAACAAGATGTATAATATAATTTACAGATATAATAAATAGTGTGCTTCAAATTTTTATATATAAATACAAATATGTATGTAAAGAATGTTCTGTTTCATTGTGTTTTAATGAGTTACATTTCCTATCATTGGGTATTGTTTCAGTGGTTGACGAATATGTAACTTGATATGGCTTCTACAACTTTGAATTCATTTTCAGTTGATAGTTTAAAGATCTATACAAATTATCAAATGAGTTTTTCTGTGAAATTAAATCCTTACTGCTGCCTTTCAATATGAGAACTTGAGTGAGGAAAGATTGAATATTTACATAATGACAAAGGATGAAGTAAACACCAACTGTATAAAATTATATTATACATACCATATAATTTTATATAAAGTGAGAGATACCATAATTAAACACATATACACAAAAATATATTTTATACTCTGCTAACACTTAATATTCTATTAATACAGACATATATATTGCCTATATTTTCTGTTTGTACAGAAGATATACATGTAAATATATATACACATAAATACAGATAAATAGCTAGATACTACATTGAACTACAGGTAGAGAGAGTTGGTCAAGACATTTTTGCTCCTAACACAACCACCATATGGTATCTATTTCAGATTTCTATAAGGTTAGAGTTTCTCAATTCAAGCATGAAAACAAAAGCATGTGGCTTAGAATTCGATGCCTCCATCAGAAAGAATGACAATGCCCCATTTGTTAGGAAATGGAAAGACTTGGAAAATATTATATTAAGTGAACTAAGCCAGGCCCAAAGAAACATAGGTCCCATGGTTTCCCTTATTTGCAATAACTAGTATAGGTCTGAGACAAGCAGAAAAGGTAAGATAAGATGATGTTAGGTGAAATGAACCCCAAGATAAGGACTCAAATGGTTTTTCTTTCTTGCTATTGTTTCTAACATACTTAGAAGGTGATTGTTTTGTTGCTTTGTATGTTCCTCCCCGACGGTATAACCCCTGTTTTCACTGTATTTGATGTTGGTATAATTTGGTATAACCCCTGTTTTCACTGTATTTGATGTTGGTATAATTTGGGGAGGGGAAGAGAAAAAAAACAAATTGTTTAAATAAGGATACAAGTGGACCCATTACAACAATGAGACGTACAAAATGTTATGTTGAAAAACGAACTTTGCAACTTTGGAGGTGGGGGAAGAGGGGGAATAGAGGGGAAGTGTAGTAGTGGAATGGGAGGGCAGGGATGTAGGGGAAAAACAAAGGAGGAGGCCACAATGCTTGATAAGAAATGTACTTATTACCTTGCTCATGTAATTGTAACCCCTGTATGGTATTTTCACAATAAAAAAAACTTATTAAAAAATAAAAAAGGAAAGGAAAGCATGCATTATTCATTTGTACGACAAAATAATGTAGAGTTTACCATAATTAAATTAAATGACCCCTGAATCAAGAAAGGTTATTTTTTTTCCTTCATTTTGAAGTTGACTTTTTGGATGTACTCCAAAGTGCCTTAAAGAATAGAGAAGGGAATTATTCTTCTATGATGCTAAATAAGTAGAAAATTAGACTTTAAGAAAATAAAACTAAAATTTGTGTACATATATCTTTAAGATCTTATGTCTTAACTAAATATAAGTGCAGAATATCTTGCTGTATTTAGGTGTTCTGAGATGTGAGTTTCAAACTTGTAAGGGCAGGTTAGGAGCAGATATCTCAACACATTGTTGATAATATGCACTGTATTATTTGTCTTTGAAAAGTACATAATTATATTAACATATTTTAAATGTCTCCATAAAATAATCTATCAATGAATAAGTCTATAATAAGTTCATTTTCTATACACCAAATCTTTCAGCCAAGTTTATTAGCTGACAACATTTGCTGAGGCGTCAAAATGATAATCAACCAAATTACGTAAAATATTTTGACTCAAATAGTAGAATAATCAGAGCATTACTTTCTTAATCACCAAAGCTTCTACTTGAGATTGCACTATTTACTAATATCCATGATAGAATAAAAATCATTTTAATACTTTCAGTGTAAATGAACCGTTTGAAATCAATTATGACACAAGGTGAAGTCAGATAAAAAAGAGGGAAATCTCACAATTGTATTTGAATGGATCTCAGCAACACTCTCCAATAACTATAAGTCAACTGTAGAAGCAGTTTTCAGCTTTATAATTGCAACTAATATGTTTCCTTAAACAATAATGAAGACTTTTAGAAAACTATTTTTCTTGAGAGTCTAACTCGTGGCCACCTAATATACCCATGCACAAGATATCATTTGCACAAAGTTAATGCATAACCCAAATCAGTTTTGAGTAAGTACCTTTTTACTGACTTTTTAAGGAAAGTGTGAAGTATAATCAGAGACTATGATTTTCATCTATGACAAACTAAATCCTGTTCGTTGTAATGTAGAAATCACTTTTCTTCAGATTTCATAGTTTCTTGAAAGCACAGGATTAGAGAGAACTGAGGAACAATAAACTATTTTGGGAAGAAGAAAGGCAGGGAGGGAAAAGAAGGAAGGTGAGTGGAATTCAGGGGAAGAAAAGTCAGTTTATTTGCTGCCACTTGGGGATAGATTTTTCCTTTGTAACTCCACACAAATCATGATCAAGGCATACATACAATTTATGTCCTCTTGCATAAGGTAGTATAAGAGTTTTTTTTTCATGCAAATAAGATACCTTAGTTTTTGGGTCAGGTTTGTTGTTGTTGTTTTTGTCTTTTACTATGAAGAAGCACAGGCTGATGTGGCTGATGTAAACATTCTTCCATTTATTTTGTTTTGTTGTATTTTAAATGTCTCATCTTGTTAAATAATGTATTCCATTTCTAGAATATTCTAGAATATATCTAGAATATATATATATTCTAGATATATTCTAGAATATTCTATTGAATATATCTAGAATATTCTATTTATAATATGTTGTTTTGTTTTGTTTTTGTTTTAACCTGTGCTGGTGTTAAGTCCTGAACTCAGCCTAAACCCTGCCTCTCAGCTTTAATGTTCAAGGCTAGCACTCTACCACTTGAACCATAGCTACATTCCAGCTTTTTGGTGGTTAATTGGAAGTCATGGAGTATCATTTTTCCCACCCAGACTTGATTTGAATATCTCAGCTTCCCAAGTAAGTAGGATTACCAATGTAAGTCACTAGCATGCAGCCTAGAATCTATCTCATTATATTTCACCGACCATATTTGTGACTAGTTTTGTCTATTGCAATACACTTAGGATTTTAAAACAATGATGAGAATTTTTTATTGAATTATTCATATCTGTATATATGATTTTGATTGAATTATTTATATATCTATATTTTGTATACATACACAAAACAAAGCACCTACTTCTATATGTAAATAGATAATAGATTGGATTTTTTTTCAAGAATTGTTACACAGAGAACGGTATTTGTTAGACAAAGATTTTAAACTTCAAAAGTCCAGATTTATATTTACTTTTATCAACCATGAAGGTAAAAGACAAAGTTGACTTACTCTGACAATATATAATTTATTTATTAATAGACAAATAAATGTTTTATTTCATTTTTTATTTTCTTGTCAACGTTATATATAGAGGTTACAGTTACACAAGTAAGTTACTGATTGCATTACTTTGTCTAACGTCATTTTTCTCCCTATTTCTTTCCTCCCCAACAACACCTCCCCCCCAACACTGTACAGATCATTTCCAATATACTGTCTTATATATTGTTAACATCAAACAAAATGGGTCTAGTTTTCCAACCTGGATCAGAAACCATGTGTCAACTTTGGCTTCTAGAATATAATACCTATGTACAGCAGGTAATTGGTCTCTCAGATGAATAGGATACTGAGGAACATATTTGAAGTTACTTCTAGGATATCTTGCTCAATTTCCCTTGAAAGAAAATCACAGTTGCGTGGAGTTTAATATTTGCAGTAACAAAAACAAGCTTACCAACACTAATTCTTCATTAAAATTCAAAAATAAATTTGAACTTTCCATTAGTAGCAGATATTCAGGTCTACATTGAGGTCCACATCATTTTATAGTAACAACAGCACAAAAATAGTTACAAAGAATGAAAAACAAGGAATCTTTGTGGCTTATGTTCTTCAACCATTAGAAATAGAAATGACACTTGGTAGAATAAATTTTATAGCTAGCAAATGAGATAAGATGCATAAAAATATACATCATACTGCCTAAATGCTAGGAGATATTAATATTTGATTAAGGAAGTACTAAAATAACACCATGGGGATTTAGATTGCCTTCAGGCTGTCTTCACTAGCCTCCAAATGGATTGGGAGAGTAAAGATTTTGGAATTTCTTTAATTTATTAAACTGCTTTCATGCATAGAACACTAACTACTGATCTGAAAATACACAACAGCTTCTAAAATTTCCAATTCTCCAATTAAGATGTTTTTGTACTAGATTTGTATGTCTTAATATGAACATTAATATGCATATTAAAGAATAAAATTATGGGTTATACAAGTACAAAGGTTAGAGTGATTGGTATATTCTGTTTATACATTATTCATTCTGTTTAAATGGCATGATGCCCACTTATAAGTTAATCAAATTTTCTGAGAAGATCTGCCAAAGAAACTGCTTTGGAAGAACAAGGGCAAATTTGAAAAAAGAAATAAGGAGGCTGATTTAAATAAATGTGTTAAATAATAACCGATATCCTAAATAATAGTTGAAGGAGCCCCAGTAGCCTAATGGATAAGGCATTGGCCTCCTAAATAATAGTTGATGGCTTTGGGGAAAAAGGAAAAAAAGGAAAAGTATCTTTGTGTTAATTACTTTAATACTCATTTTAAATGGCTATGATTAGTATAATATGATTAGAAATAAATCTTGTTTCAAGCAGAAAATTCTAGAAAAGAATGTCATTCAAGTAATATCTAAGTATTTCTAATGAATTTTTCTGTGCTCTGCTAAAAACCACTAGATCTATAAAAAGTTAGTATAATATTTCTCCTTTTTTCATTTTGACAGTGAATATTACTATGAATTCATGACTGCTTTTCTTTTTTCATAAGGAAACATGACTAAATATGGTATATTTCTTTTTGTTTTTGCTGTTTTCATTGTTGTATTTAAGAAGTTGCACAAAGGAAGTGTCAGTTAACACAGCAATTTATGAATATGCTATATCCTGATCAAAGTCATCCCTTTCAACATTCTTACCCATACCTCCCATTCTCCCACATCTCTCACTTTTCTTAATTTTGTATTACATATATTGAATTTTTTCAAAGTCTTTATTGTAAATGTGATGTGCGGAGGATTTGCATTTACATAAGTCAGGTAATAAGTGTATTTCTTTTTGAAGAGTGTTACTCCCTTCCTCATTTTCTCCCAGTACTTTTTCCTTTTCAACCTACCTCACCCCCAGTTGCATAGTTCATTTCCAATAGAATGTCTAGTGATTCTCACTGTTTACCCTTTGTCTGCATACTCCTGCTCGTCTCTGCCTTTGCCCAACTTTTCCCTTGATTCCACCCCCACCCTTTCAAGTACCCTTTCCTGGTGTTATTTTTGGTTGCTTGTTTGTTTGTTTGCTGACCTTTGACTTTTCATGCTCAAAGTGCCTCAGATGATATATAATTTCTCCCTGTAACAACTCTGTAACATGTGTGATAAATTGTATTTCATCTATTTTTGTTTAAAACTGTGAATAAGTAGTACCTCAGATTTTACTGAAAGTAAATTTTGTTTTGCAATAGTGCCTTTTGGCAAATCTTCAGAAAAGCAATATCATTTGCATTACACCTTGAGAAATGAGTAGATATTAAGCCAATTTTTGTTGTATAACACCAATGTGCTAAATAGGAATCCCTTAGCACTTTCCCTGACCAGCAGAAGCAATTATTTATATCAGAGATATCAGAAATTGAGAATAAAATAGATGTACAATGCTTCAATATTTTGGTCCTAATGTTTTATCCTCTAATTTTAAACATGTTTTGAAAATATATTTTTTCAATTCAAGTGCTCACACTGTTAGAATGATTAAAATTTAGGAAGTCTGATCTCTTTTCATTTGGTTATCATGTATAAGTTATGCTAATATTACAACCATTATTTTTTATATTGGGCAATTTGCATACACATGTACTTAAGTCTATAACACAATTTTCAGCACTGACCCAATAATGCTTACATTTTCCCACAGAAATCATTTTCTAGGCTAATCACTGAGTACTATAATATAATCACATGTCACTTAATAAACTGCCTTCTGAATAGCATATCTCTGAGATTTGCGTACTAAACAAATATAGATTATACCTCTACAAACTAAGATAATTTTGACATCACTAAGCATTTTACTCTCACAGAACCAATGTGGAAAATGTACTCTGTCATTGGCTAAAAGATTGTTATGCAACAACTGAGTATATAAAGGTCATAAACTTGCTAATGAATATCTTTTTAAAATATAAGAATGAAGAGGGGAAAGGGAATCGCAGGAACCCTGGAACAAAGGGTGAACCAATGCAACAGTGATATTCAATAGACATTCTGTTGGATATGAGCTATACAACTTGGGGGGAAGAGGAGTTGGAGGGTGGAAAGTGAGAGAAAATGAGGGAGGGGGAAGTGGAGCTGTGGTTCAAGTGGTAGAGCGCTCACCTTGAGCTGAAGAGCTCAGGGCCAGCACCAGGACAAGAGTTCAAGCCCCATAACTGACAAACCAAAAAGAAGATCTATCAATAATATAAGAAAAGGAAATATTTTTGACTATTTCAGTTAAGTTTTGGAAAATCATACAAATAAAATGAAAAAAATGAAGACAAGTCAAATATTGCGTAAACATACTTACAGTGACTAAAAAAATAGTACTCAGGATATTTCAAGTATCTGTGAGTCAGAATTAAAACATAGAAATTATAGTATAAGTGAAAAGAATTTTAAAAAGCACTATTGCACTCAAAATCAACCAAGAACCTGGAAAAATGGTTAAAGTAATTCAGTAAGGAACAGGTGCTTGCACAAACTGTAAAATCAGATGCTCCAAGGCCCAACAATCATTTTCTGTTTCTGTTGAGATTTATGGTTCTCTACCACACAACCTTGATTCCAAACGGACCACATGCAGGTTTTGCTTATTCCTGATCAAGCAAGATTAACACTTGGAGATATGCAAACAATCCAGCATATCGTCCACAGGAAGCAAAGATACCAGGCTCTCTTCTCATCACACATTCTTGCAATACATTTTTTACCCAAGTGCTACACTCATGGAGTCCTTATTGGTTTCCTCCCACCCTGTGAAATATAAGCTTGTCTATATTTAATCTAAAAATATTTGGTTATTTCACTATCTCTAGCACAATAATTACTCCAAGAGACATATGTACAGAGGGTAAGACGTGAGGGATACAATGCCACATGAAAACACGATAAATGTCATTATGGAGAAAACATTTTCATAGGAAAGAAAAACGCTATAATATCTAAGCTTTCAGAAATTGGATTTAAAGATTACAGGTAAAAGGTTTCCAAAGAATTTGCAAAATGAACGTGCATGTGTGCATATTTGTGTTTCTGTATAAGAGAAAGAGATAGACAGAGATCTGAGAGTTTGAGAGAGGAGATTTTATATGTCAGGAGATAATTATAGGAGTTTTGCCCAAGTTTTATTTCATAACTGTATTAGAATGTTTCATAACTATCAAACATACCTTTTTCCACTTATTTCTTTACTGCTTTCTATATAATGTTAGTTACATTAAGCAATCCAGGATGCAATATAGCACAAGATCTTAGAGAAAAGAGGATTAATTTATGAAGGTAAGAATATGTTTATCTAGTGCAAGGTTGATATACCCAAAGTTGTAATTGCTTGCACACAATTTTGCATGCAATAATAACTGCATTTGAGAATGAGAAATATAAGTAGGGAGATATAAGAGGTAAGACTTTAATGAAATGAACTCACTTCTTTTATGAATATGTGTAATATTTTTGAAGACAGTGTGGACCCTTTTCAGAGAATTATTTTTGTCCTATTAGTTTGAGAAAAGAAAGACATTATGCTAAATATGTGTGAAAATTTATGCTACAAATGGGAAGTGGAAAGCAGTATTTAATGGGTGTTCAGGTAAGAGCTGTCAAGTTTGTCTGAATGGAGAAAGCATGAGCAAATGCAGCCATAAAATTAATTGTACATTTGTGAAAATGGAGCGAGGGAAATTGAGGGGATGGGTAGGGGTTGGGATTGATGGGAAAGAATTATGAAAGGGAGACATTGATTAAGATGCTTTGTCCCAATAAAAATGATATTGAAACCTCATTGTACAACTACTTAAATAATATTAAAAATTAAATAGTCGATACACTGTAAAGAGACTGCTTTATAATAAACATAGGCCTTACATGAGCTATGAGTTTTCTTTGGTATATTAAAGAGAATTTTTAATGTCTATATCAGGCTGTGCTACAAGAACCTTTAGAAATACATTAATGTCATGTCGAACTAATGTCTTAGTTCTTCATAGTGACTTACAGGAATATGCACTATAACTAACTCTAAGAAGACTTTGGAGTATTCCACAAGGAGATTGTCATTCAAATTATAATGATGTTTTTAGCAAATATCTGATGCAGATATTTCCTCTAGAAACTGCTATATGAAGCCACAATGCAGGTAACTGACATTGATGATTACCATTATGAAGGGTCACTAGGATCCCTAGGGTAGGCAGAAGCAATATGATTCCATATTAGGACACATCCAGGTGGTGGCAATGAATGAGCTAGTATTAGTCAGTGTTCAAGAACCACACTTACCTGCTGAGAAGAGCCTGTGAACATCTTATATCTCTCCACCTCTAACTGATACGTCTATAGAGATGTGGCTTTAAAAGGGCAAAGATACTTAAACTGTTTTATGGGCAATGGGCAGAATTTTAATAGCATCATTAGGCCATGGTGTGTGACTTATTGTCACTCTGAAATGGGCAGTATGAAACATCAAAAGCTAATAAAAGTGTTAGTTGGGTGATAACTTCATCCATGGAAGGTCAGTTGTAAGAGTATAGCAAATTGACTGGTTAATTGTTCTCATTAAGCATGCTGGTTATCTTAAATTCATATCATTAATGTGACCTTCAGTGGAATGTCCTGACCATCCAAAGAGTACCCTTTTCTACTGTTGTTTGTGTTCAGCAAAAATGAAAAAGGAAATGTTCTCTAAAATACATGGTGAAGTAATGCTTATATGACCAATATTTTAATTAGGCACATAAAACGTGTAAGAAGATAAATAAAAGCATCATGATCAATACTGTAAGGTTATATGCGAGAAAAGGACCACTCAGAGACGGAAAAAAAAAAAAGATTGACAGCATTTTGTTATTTCCCTTCCCCTCTCCAAATTAGAAAAGTGTATATACAAGATGCAGGACACCAGAATCAAATGCAGTGACAACAGGTTGACCCATGAGATGTACAAGACACTATGTTGGAAAAGAATTTTACAACTTGGGAGGAAGGGGGAGGGGACGGAGGAGGTGTGGAGGTAGGGAGAGAAGGGATGGTAGGGGAAAAACAAAGGAGAAGGTAACAATGTTCCATAGAAAATGGACTCATTACCTTACTCATGTAACTGTAACCCCTCTGTACATTATATTTACAATAAAATATATACAAAAATTAAACTTCAAAAAATAATATACAAAAATTAAATTAAATTTTAAAAAATTGACAGGAAAGTTTACGGGGGTAGCTTCCCGGCCAACTCCCTGGTCAGGATCAGAGAGGTCGCACTGAGTTTAGTTGTAGCAGAGCTTTTATAGGAAGTGTAAAAGCGGAATTTTTAGTGAGTAGAGACTTGTGACATGTAGCTTGTTTTGCAAGTTTGAGTGGTTTTAGGCCAGTGCACTGGAAGAATGGTTGACTCAGCTAATGTTTTTGATAGGGACACGATCTGCCAGTTCACCCCCCACCCCCAACCCCACCCCTCACGGCCTGATATTTTTCTCGGCTACCTACTTCCTCCAGCGCCTAACAAATATAAATAAACATGGCCATCTAATGTATGCTTTTCTTCATTATAAGAAAAGAATCGGAAGAAGCTGTATACCAGTAAGAATGTAATAAGTCAAAGTTTGGTTTAAATTATGCCTATTGCTTATATCATATATGGTGCATGTGTTTCAGCAAAGAGTAATTTTTGGAAATATGTAGTAGTGGCTACCAAGAAATGTATACTGTCTATTTGAATGATGGAAACTAGTCCCATATTAAATTCTCTCTGCAGTAAAAAGAGTTTTCTTATTCTTGCTAGTACTGAGATGACAGGGCTCAGGCATAAGAACATGCTTGTGGAATCTTTTTCTTGTTTCTCAGCCCAGATAAGGTGTTAGTTTTCTTGTTGGCATTTTCTATCATGAAGTCATAGATGCTGGGAGATGAGGGGGTCCCATTTCTCTTTTCTATTCTTCCACTCCAGAGCTTTGATTTAAATATTTAATAGTGCAGAGCAAGTCAGCTTGAATATAACTACTAACTCTGTTCCTGTAATTTGTAAAATAAAGGATAAGGAATCAGATATCTATTGGATATGCATAATGTTAAATGTTCCGTATTCCATTCTACCATATCCTGTATTTAATATCATTTTTAAGTCACCATTATGAGGTAAGTCAGGTTCATACCATTTTAAATGGAGATGGGAGGAACCATTACATAATCTGCCTCAGTGTTCGGAGTATAGTTCTAAAGGTAGAAATGTGTATTTTTCTGTCAGGAGGAATGGGTTACACTAAGTACAGGGTATTTTCTAGTTGTAAATGCCCACATGTTGGCCTTTTAGGATATATTTGATTGTTACAAGAATAATTTAAATTTAGTTTTAAGTTGGATAATGTTAAATTACATAATTTACATAATTGTTACATTCAAATGTCACCCTCTTTTGCCAAAGTTGGGGGTGTTGAGGAAATACATGAGTGCTACAACTTACTCAAACTGAAAGGAGTAGAATGAATACCTTCTACCAAATCTACTTAAGGTATTGAAAATTTTAAAATGCCGCGGGGAGGGGGAAAGAGAGAGGGAGAAGGAAAGAGAGAGAAAAATGAGGGAAGGGGAAACAAGTTGGACAAGAAATGTAAGCACTATCTTCCTTAAGTAACTGTAAGCCCTCTGTACATTTGATGATAAAATTAAAATTTTTAAAAAGGCAGTAGGAATTATAAGGATAAAACTGAAAGACAATTTTCCTCTAAGGGTTATGTCAATAATAGGAAATGTCTCTGAGAAGGTTGATGGAATGAAATGGCTTTTCAAAAGAATAATGAAAAATAAAAGAGAGTCCAAATTTGAATGCAGGGCTTAGCAAAATTGAGAAATCTCATAGGTTGCCAATTGTGGATAACTAGTGATTAGGAGTGAAGGATGAATTGGAACAAGGTTGACCCTATAGAAACATTAGTGGGCATCAGAACTACCTTAAAGTAATCTTATTAACAATTCAAATCTTAGATACTAGAAAACAGGTATGTCAATTTTTCTTAGGGGTCTTAGGCCCTAAAGAGACAGTAAATATAAATATAGACTTGTGATGATAGCTACTGTTTGGAAGGATGGGCTAAAAGGAGGTTGGATTTACTAAGAACCTTTGTGTTGAAATATCACTCAGAAATATTAACATTTGGAACTCATACACTTTAAGAATAAAGTAAATTAAATAAGAAGAAAATTAGAGAGACAAAAGAAACATCTATAATTCCAGATAATACATTTAAAATAAACATACTTCAGTCGGCACTGGTGGCTCATGCCTGTAATCCTAGCTACTCAGGAGGATGAGATCTGAGGATCGTGGTTCAAAGCCAGCCCGGGGAAAGAAAGTCCGTGAAACTCTATCTCCAATAAACCACCAGAAAACCGGAAGTGGCGCTGTAGCTCAAGTGGTAGAGCACTAGCCTTGAGCTGAAGAGCTGAGGGACAGCGTTCAGGCCCAGAGTTCAAGCCCCACGACCGACAAAAAAAATAAACATACTTCAAAATAAATACGATTTTGGAAGTAGGTTAGCACATTATTTATTTTTAAAGGCATTTCATCATGATATTTCTATACATATATTTGTCTTATTATATTCACTACCATTCTTACTTTTTCTGATGTGCCCTTCATTCAGATACAAAAAATTTTAATGAGTTTCCTTATTTTACTTCATGTCTACTTGTATGTATTTCAAATATATTTAAAACATATCATTATTTCCATTTGTCCTAACCTATTACGATGATTCCCCTCCCCTCCCAACAGTCCTCTTTTACAATCTTGACATTTTTCCATTTTTTTTAAATATTGGTATGTATTTGGCATATGAGAGAACACATATACTACTTTTCTTTCTGAGTCTGACTTATTTCACTTAACATGATGTTCTCTATTTCCATTTCCATTCATTTTTTTTTTGCAAATGAAAGTTTCCTAGTCTTCTTCAAGGATGAGTAATTTTTTTCACTGTGTACATATTTATCAGTGGATGGACACATAGCCTGATTTCATAGCATAGATATTGTGAAGAGGCCTTCCAATACATTTACACTCATCTCTTTTGCATACTGACTTTCATAACTTTAGATATATGCCCAGGAGTGGCATAGCAGAAGCAGAAGCTAGGTTTTTTTGTTTGTTTTAGTAAAAAAAAATTATATGTACATATATGTACATATATACATATGTATATGTATATATACATATGTATATATATATGTATATATACATATGTATATATATATATATATATATATATATATATATATATATAGGTCTTAGGGCTTGATCTCAAGGCCTGGGCACTGTCTCTGAGTTCTTCAGCTCAAGGCTAGTGCTTTACCACTTTGAGCCACAGTGCCACTTCCTGTTTTCTGGTGGTTAATTCAAGATAAGAGTCTCATGGATTTTCCTCCCCAAGCTGGCTTTGAACGGAGATCCTCAGATTTCAGCCTCCTGAGTTGCTAGGATTACAGGTGTGAGCCACAGCACTGGACCAGAAATTTATACTAATTTCTATCATAGTTTCACTGATTTACACTTCTGTTTACAGTGCATAAATGTTCCTCCTGTCACCCTCATCCTTGCCAGAATTTCTTCTTTTTTTTTTTCATGAGGGCAACCATTCTGACTGGCATGAGTTAGAAAATCACTGATATTTTGATTTCTATTCTTTATGATACTGAACTTCATGTATTCCTTCTTTGAAGAACCGCTGCTCAAACTACTTTCCTATTTAATTTTTTCGATTATTTTTTGCTGCTTTTTTTTGTTTGTTTGTTTGTCTTTAATTTTATTTTATTTGTGAACATGCTGTACAGAGGAGTTACAATTACATGGGCAGGATAATGCGTACATTTCTTACCAAGCATTGCAGTCTCCTCCTTTGTTTACCCTTCACATCCCTTCCCAGCCTCCTCGCTCCCCCCCAATCCCAATCCTTCTCCTTCCCCCCTCTCCCTTTAACCTAGCCTTTGTTATGAATCTTGTTTGGATGAATAAATAGCTGGTAAATATTTTCTCTTATTCTGTTAGTTGTCTCTCATTGTTTCCTTTTCTTCAAGACTTCAAGATGTATTCCCATCAGACAACTCTTGCTTTCTAGTTCCTGGTGTATTCCTGGTGTATTCATTCTTTTGCAGGTGTTATCAAGTTTTACCAACATCATTTGTTTAAATGGCTAACTTTTCCTCTATAATTGTGAATGTAAAGATGTAAATTCCTTTAAAAGATTTTGGTCAGATAAAGTTATTTGAAACAAAATCTATTTTTAAATTCTCTCTATTGATCCTTTCTATTAAAGAGTTAGCAAAAACGAAGTATTGTCTAGTGTCAATTAGCAATAAATATTAAATCAAAATCTGCTTCAAAAACAACATAAAGCCTATATTATTTTAAAAGTGCACCATTAAAACAACTTGCATACTTTATTCGATTTCACCTCAAGAAATTGGGTGGGTTTTTTTTAATGTTTTTTGTTTGTTTGTTTTGAGAAAGGGTCTTTTAACTGTGTAGACCAGACTGGCCTCCAATTCTGTTTAGCACAGATGGCCTCAGACTTATACTTAAGTTGTGTCAGACTCAAGAGATCAGGCTTGCTACACCATTTGTAACTCCAAACAATTTTAATAGTAAATGCATATAAATAATTTTCTCTACAGGAAGGAAAGTGCTTAAAATGTTGCCTCCTAATCACCAGAAAATTAATGAAATTGTTAATAAACAGTTGTTCTGTATTTAGTAATATGTCCTTTTAATGCTAAATGCCAACTTCCAAAATGTTTTGTGAGAATAATAATCTCACATTTGTTAAAACCACAGGAAATCAATATTGCTCTTACCTTAAGGCAAGGGGATTTCTACTTGTAGAAACCATTAGTAGAAAACTACCAGAACATAATATTCCGACTCAAACATAGGAAAACATAAGGCCATCAAAACACATAAGAAAGCCTATTATCCCTCTATGAACTGTATTAATAAGAAACTAATTCAAACATAGTAGAAAACAATTACTGGGAAGAATCTTGGCAGTTCACACAGCTCAAGAAAATCTGGAATACCAGGCAACATGAAATTCACAAAGCTTGGTTTTTATTAGAACGGCTGAATATTTTAAATTTATTTTCTAGGGATTTTATAAATAAATAACCTCATGTTTAGACCATCTTTGTGGTCAATATTCAAATTTACAGGAAGGCAATTTTCTAGTGCTTGACGTGTTTGTGCACTCATACTTGTGTGTTTACACATTTTTTCTTGTCAGTCGTGGGGCCTAAACTCTGGGTCTGGGTGCTGTCCGTCAGCTCTTCAGCTCAATGCTAGCGCTCTACCACTTGAGCACCACTTCCAGCTTTTTCTGCTTATGTGGTGCTGAGGAATTGAACACAGGGCCTCATGCATGAAAGGCAACACTCTACCACTGAGCCACCTTCCTAGCCCTTGTGTGTATACACTCCTGTGTATAATGGAGAATGTCTGCGAAGAAATAAAATCATCCCAGTAAAATATTCCAATATTCATCTGCTTGGTTATAAAAACACATGCACATGTACATATGGCTCCAACTCACATGCTCACACACTTGATTTTCCTTAAGCAATGATTTTTAGAAATATATACTCTTGGAGTCTGTAGAATACCACCCTCACTTGAGAAAATACAAAGTTAGATATGTAGAGAGATGTTTTATGGGCTCAGAACCCTGAAGTTGTCATCTAAGCTTGCTCTTATTATTCCTCACATTTCATCACAACAGTGTGAAAAGGAAAAGCAAAATAATATCTACATTAAAGATATGGAATGTATGTTTGTGTAGCTAACAGTTAAGAGTAGCGAGAAAGAAGGTACACTTTTTGCAAATGTCATTTGTGAATCCCATGCTTCATTTGTCAATAACTTCATTTCCTGCTTTCAATTGGTAGATTTAGCTTGAGGTGAATGGCTACATTGGGTAGCTAATTGACCTTGAGCAATTGTAAGAATTATTCAAGGTCATTTAGCTCAGGGTTTTTTATTTTTTGTTGTTGTTGTTTTTCCCCAATCAACAAGGTGGAGAAATTGGAGGTTCTGGCTCTCTTCCTGAACTAGAAATACCAATTTTGGTGACTATTCATGGATGAGAATACATTTTTAGGATCAAATGTATAAGGTTTTCTCACATCCTTGTTGAACAAAAGATCTGAGAGTGAATGCATTAAAGAGTAAGAAACACGTTTTAGTTTTATACCACCCAAACCCTAAGCCGCACAAGTCACCCCTGAAAGAAACCACCTTGGCCTGGAATTTCTTCTAAAGGGAAAACTGCAAGCAAAGCCAGTATCTAGATTTTCCAGTCCACATGTTGCTGGAGTCCAACTTATATATCTCTCTTCTGAGTCCTGAGAGAATTGACATGGCTGCTCATGTGGATCAGTAGGAGAAGTGGACCACATAGTAACCAACATACGTTTTTCACCATTCAGGCACAGATCCTGCTAACTGATCATTGCATGCCACCAGGAAGCCTGCTCACAGACCATGAAGAATGACTCCTTGTAAGCAGACCTGCCAATCAATCAATGCATGTGCACAGTGCTTTGTCCCCATGAACGCCCACAGGTGTGCACCTCATCAGTCATCTTAACTACATTTGTTTGGGGTAGAGTCAGTGAATAACTGACTCTTCCATGTACTATCCTAAGAAAGTTCTCCATCTTCAGCCTGAATCTGCAACATTGACAGAAGGCAGAGAAACCTCGTTGTTTCCTCCCCAAGACAAAATAAACAGTCAAGCTAAAATAGCCAGACAAAACTTCTGAGAAACCCCTACAATCTCTAGAAGGGCTTTATTGGTAAAGGTCTTTCTCAGCAGAGAAATATAGTAAATACTGGAGGAAGTGATTTATTCATCAAATATGAAGATAAGAATACAAGTGTTCAAGGAACATAAAGATTCAAACAATGTGACACTGACAGAAAAAAAAGAAAATCCAGAGGCTTACCCCACTATATATATATATATATATATATATATATATATATATATATATGAATTTTTCTAATAATGCATGATACTTGTCTTAGAGAGTCTTAGGAGGCCACCAATGGACATATATTTCTGAGTACATGAACAAAGCAAGGATCTCAGCAAAACAAAAAATAAAATAAAATAATAAATGTATATTCTACTTGAGTGTAATACTATGTGATTGTGGTTTTGCTTGGTATTTTTCAAACAACTTGCAATACTGAGAATTTTTATGTTTTTTTTTAAACAGTTGTGCCTTATTGGAATTGTCTAACCAGTTTAGAATTCTTTTTTTATTTTTTTTGGTCCAGTCTTGGGGCCTGAACTCTGGGCCTGGACGCTGTCCCTGAGCTCTTCAGCTCAAGGCTAGAGCTCTACCACTTGAGCCACAGCGCCACTTCCAGTTTTTTTCTTTTTTGCTTATGTGGTGCTGAGGAATCGAACCCAGGGCAAGCGCTCTACCAGTGAGTTACCTTCCCAGCCCAAGTTTTGAATTCTTTCATATGTTTTTACTGAATTATTCGGCTTCATCTTATATACTAAGCATACATCCTTGGGCCTCCTTGTCAGATATGTAGTTTGGAAGTGATTTCTCACATTCTGTAGCATGAATCCTTTCTCTGTTTTACTGATTGTTTCTTGTACTGTGCATAAACTCTGTGTCTTTTTGTCTATATTTCTATTTTGACAATTTAATTCTATTGCTTATTTCGCTAGACAATTCTAATAATATTCTGAATCAAAGTGATGAGAGAAGTCTTGTCTTATTCCAAACCTTAAGGGGAAAATTGGTGATTATCCCACCACTTGGATAAATGGTTTATAATTCTAGAACATGATTTGCTCTATGCTCCTACAACTCATAAACATCATGATGTAGGATATTTGTCTTATTTTGAAGGTAATAAAGCTAAGAATGTTCTGGTGTATTTGTCGAGTAAAAACAATTGCAGTTGAGTTTCCAAGATAGTGGAAAATAGAAATTACCTTTTTCTATAGTGAATCCAATGATCAGCATTTCATCATTCACTCTCACACCACATATTTCATAAGACATTTCACAGTCAACAATGGAATGGAAGGCATAATATAGATAGCCATATCCACACCCCTCTTTATTGCAGTTATTATTCAGATAAAATGTTGCATTTTTAACTTGTGGATCAACTTATACCACAATCTTCCTCTCCATGTTTCCCACATAACTGGGGTTACAAGATTGTTCCACCACATCCTGCTTATTTAGTAAGATGTTATTGCATTTACTTTTGGGGTGACCTAGCTTCAAAACATAATCCTCTCGATCTCCATCTAAAGAATGGCTGGAATTACAGACATACATTATTAAAGCAGGATCCAACTTCATAGGAGATATGACCATTGAATTTTATCACTGCCACTCTGATTTTGCACTCTTTCCACAAACTTAAATGACTCCTTCTTTTAAAGGATTTTTGAAGTTTAAATGGCTAAGTGGCAATTAGATGCCTTCTAAATTCAGGCTGCAAATAAGTATAAATGCTTCAAATGGGGCATTATATATGCCATCAAATAAGTGAAATAATTTAGGGCATATAATATTTTGAATGGATATGACAGTGACCTTTAGGTTCTAAACAAAATTCTATACAGAAATTTTTGCTTTATATATCAAGGCTTTACTTTGATTATAATAACTATTTATTGTACAATTTTATTTTTGTATCTGCATTAGCTTGAGTCTGAAAGATGAATCACAGTTCTACTTAACTAAGCCAAATAGCATGAGCAACAATTCTCCCTCAAACCATCCTAATGAGAAAAGGCTCTGCGGTGTGCCAACTTAATTTGTCTTGGTAATGCTGAGAAGCCAAGAGCTAACATCACACATTAATAAGAACAAGTTGTTTTGTATCTAAAGAGTTCCTGGGTACAAGCAATTATAACACATTTAAAAATTTTCAATATGTAGCAAGTTGTAGTTAAATTGAAGTGTCAGTTATAGAATATTACAATTTACAAATGAACTTAAGTGATTTTATCTTGGTTTCCATAGTCTACTTCAGAATAATGATAACTAATAGTATAGTTTATCTATAATAAATGTTATTGTGCATATCTTTTTAGGTATATATCTTTTATATGTATATATCCTTACCATGCCCTGACTTGTTGAAATATTTTTCTTCATGTATATTGACAAAGCATTTTTAAGCCATTAAAACCATGTTACATTCATAAGACAAATAGTACATGTTAATGGTATGTAATAATTTTCATATTTTATTGGAGTCAATTTTTTATTGTTTTTAAGCATCTTTTCTACTGATTCTGCTGTTTAATCAGTGATGGTTTGTCTGATTGATGATTACAAAAGATCAATGGTTTCTGATAAAATTATATCTCAATGAAACCTTCCTAAATTGAAAATGTCATAAATTGAATATCTGTTTAATATATATATATATATATATCCTATGAAATATCATAGTACAGTGATACAATATACGACAGATTTTTGGTTGTTCTCTATTTTGCTCTCATAAATAACTGAGAACCTTGTTTGTCTTTCCCCAGGATTATAAGTACATGCTATTCAGTATATAGATAGTATAGCAAAAGATAAGTGTTTAAAATTTGAAACACAGTTTGTATTAGAAGATTATGGCTTTCTCAACACAATGAAGGTTACAAATTGTAGGTCAAATCAATACAAGGCAGACTGTTTACATTGGAATATTAGCAGCATAGGACAGTGTGAATGTGTTCTGTTCTGATTTCTGGATGATCTCATGAAGCATAGTTTTAATTTTTCCTTTATGTGTAGTCAAATTTCACAAGTGAAGCTACCTAGAATGGTACTTTCTTTGTAAGTAGATTGTTGATTATAATTTCATTTGGTCTGTACGTGTCTAGTCAGATCATGTATTTCTACTTAATTGAATTTATATTGTGTTTTAATCCATTAAGAATTTTTATATTATATTTCAATAACTGGCATATTAACATACATTAATTTTTCAAAGTAATGGAGGTTTTATATTTTATGTATACATTGTAATATGATTGTTTTTCAAAGAAATTATGTGTTTTGGAACACCATGTGTGCATACATGTGTCAAAACACCTATTCCTTTATATTTCTATTGAATTGGTAGTAAATTTCACTTTCCTCATTCTTGGTTTTAAAAATGTGAATCATTTTGTCCCTCTGATCAGTGTAATTGGAATTTGTCAATTTTGATAATGTTTCCAAAGAACCATATTTTATGTTGACAATTTTCAGTTTTCCATGATTTTTTCTATAAAATCAATCAACTAAGGAAATGGAATTTGTTCCCATTACTGCAAGAGGATGAGTGCCCCGACTCCTATGAACTGACAGGATGATTGGATTTATGACTTCACAGGGAGAAAAAAAAAGCAGGTGTTGTAGGGAAATTCACATTTGGCACTGATCCTGTGAGCGGTGCAAGGCTGCTGGTGGTCAGAATAGGAAATGTTTATACTCATTTCACAGAACAAACAGTTCAGCTAATCATTCATTAGCGGGGGGGGGGGGGAACAAAACAGAGTTGTGTTTTTCTCAGTGTGTCTGGCCTTGTCAGCAGCCTTATGTATAAAGTGAAAATGTCTGTGTGTGGCCATGTCGAAACTCCACAACAGCTTGTGAGACTAATTGGAGTCAAGAGAAGAGTGCCCTGCAAAACTCATCTCAATACTGTTCTTTGTGTTAAGTCTCTGATCAGAAAACAAGAATGGAGGTAATCTTAGCCACCATTAAACAAACAAATAGATCACCATTGTCACCATTCAAATCTATATTTCTTTCTTTGGGATTTAACTTGATCTAATATTTTCAGTGTCTTAGTGTGGATGACTACCTATCATAACTCCTGTAATGTCATCTCAAAACAAAAATTCATTTTCTTCTTCCCTGATTGAGAATCACTCATCACTGAGAACCTCAGATATCTCTTGATTCTCCTGAAGAGAGCAAATCTAGGTCTAAGAAATAGACCCTGAAGACAGCTCATTGTTTTGTCCTTGTGATACCAGTGGAACTCCTCTGAGAAATGATGGTAAGAATCAGTTGATTGAGAGTATTAAAGATAATGTCCCATTTTAAAAGGAATCTCTAAAATGAAAGAGACAAAAATCCTAACAGTTGTGTTGAGTCTTTAGATTATCTGGTCTCTCAGAATCCAAAAAGGCTAATAGGCGAAAAGCATATGCTCATACAGCATGTATCATTGATTAAAAATAATAATAAACAGCGCTCAGGCCCAGAGTTCAAGCCCCACAATCAACTAATAATAATAATAAAGTATTCTTGATTAGTATCTGTTTTACAACATGCATAACTTTAACACTTACCTAGAGGGATTTAGTTTTCCCCCCCAAATCAGCTCAGTTAGAAGAATCCCAGTCCCTGCTAGCTCTCTGAAATAAGTACTCCACAGAATATAAAAATTACTGAGGCTTTTGGTGACATTTGCTTTCATGTTACCCTGTGTGTGATGTTCGTGGGGTGGTAAGAGCTGTGAGTCAAGCTCAACTTGAGCTCAAAACTCAGTATTGCCAAATGAAAAGAAAAAGGCTAATAGTATGTGACTAATAGGACCAAATACTATGATTCTCTTTACCATTAATGTTTGTTAAAGTCAAAGCACCCAACTCGAGCTTATTTTCAAGCTAGCTTTTAGGAAAATAGCAGACCCAAACAAACAGCTATCAACAGATTAAAAAGACTTAAAAATCACTGTGGTTGACTTATGAATGATAAATTTTAAAACTGAGAACACTGGTGCTGGGAAGGTGGCTCAGTGGTAGAGTGCTTGCTTCACATGCGTGAGGCCCTGGGTTTGATTCCTTGGCATCACATAAACAGAAAAAGCTGGAAGTGGCCCTCTGGCTTGAGTGGTAGAGCACTAGCCTTGAGCTGAAGAGCTGAGGGACAGCACCCAAGCCCAGAGTTCAAGCCCCATGACCAACCAAAAAAAACAAAAACAAAAACTGAGATCACTGTGGCAATATTGTAGATGATCAGGAAAACGTCTCTCTGGCATGCCAAAATCCTGAAATTTCTGTTAAAAACTTATAGACAACAAAAGTGTGAAAATAATAATTTAACCCAAGTTCCAAAGAACAGTAGACTATTCATCTGTTATCTAAATGAATGAGAATAATATTTAGAGGATTTGTTTTAGATTTGTAATAATCCAATGATGTAAATACCAAGAATACAGCTTGACACATTGTGAGAATATACAAAGATGTTATAAATGTTTCTTTTTAAAGTACTCTGTGATATTTGGGAATAAACGGGATATAACAATTGCGAGGCATGAGTTCTACCACTTGAAACATGTCCCCATTTATGTGTTTCTTGCTTTTTAAAGAAGCTAATCCACATAAACCTATTGTAAGTTGAAAGTACCGTAAAATGAAAATTAATTCAATAAATCTAACTACCAGCTTATCCTAGACTATATTAAACGGACTCAGAATATTTGCTCTATTGTATGTGGCCAGAATTTTAGACTATTAGTTGGGTAAAATCACCTAACACAAAGTATTTTCATAAAATAAAGTATTAAGTATCTCCCATGAGCACACAGATAGACAGAATAGGATACAAAATAGTAAACACAACATTAGAAATATACTAGACACTCAAAAACTCTGTAAAGTTTCACTTACTGTCATTTATCTCATGATGTGCTCTACATTATAGTTGATACTTTCCCTTCAATTAGTTTCATGTACCTGGATAATTTAAAACAGCTAGTGTTTTTAGATATAAAAGGCAAACATTGTGTGGTATTCCTAGGAACCCCTGGGAAATCTTAAAGATAATTTTAAGTGCTAAGGACTTGACTTGGGAAAGACAAAATATCAACAAATGTCAAAAAGTTTCAATATTTGACTAAATTGGATAATGGGTTACTGAGATCTAAAAAACCAACTATTTTGCCACCTATATAAACAAGTACCAATGAAAACATGTTTTTAAAGGTGAATTTAAAAGAAAGCATAAACTTAAAGAACCTTAGCTATTCTAAATGTGAGATACTTCCCCTAAATAATCAAGTGTAGCACTAAGTCAACATAAACAGCAGGAAATTTTTCAGATAAAAGCTAATATGAAATTTTTCTTTTAGGAAGTTTATATAGAGGTAGAGAAAAGTCTTCTATAATTTACTAAAAGCCTAGCAATTATGAAGCCCTGGGTTCAAACTTCAGTATCATCAAATAAATGTAACTTAATGGATGAATGAATGAATAAAACTATCTGAATAGACTTATTCTCAAAAATGAGAGGACTCAAGGTAATAAAGGTAAGACTATATTTGACAGAACAAAAAAATGAAAGCACCAAGTTCCATGAAAGTGGACAGAATAGGTAAAAATTGTAAAAAGCAGTTGACACTATTCTAGGGAACAATGTACAGCTCTAGGCCTGAATCCTCAGGTGTAGAAAGCAAAAACAGGACAAGGCAAAAATTCCCAAATGGATAAAGTATATATAAAAGAATGGCAAATCTAGCTGAGGGATGATCCTACATTCTCTGAATGCATTCAACTTTAGTGTGGGGATTTGGTGGGAAAGTGATACTTTTTTTTTTTTAAACAATCCTGGAACTTGAACTCAGACTGGGCTCTGTCCATGAGCCTCTTTTGTGTTCCAGGCTAGTGCTCTACCACTTGAGCCACATCACGATTTCTGGCTTTTTCTGAGTACTTTATTTGAGATGCATCTCTCTGTGCAGGCTGGCTTTGAACTGTGATCCTCTCAGATCTCAGCCTCCTGAGTAGCTAGAATTACAGGCTTGAGCCACTAGCATCCAGCTAATAGGAACTTTTTTAACAGCACTGGCCAGTATTAGACAACAAAATCTTTCACCTCCCATTGCTCACAGTCCTGAAGTAAGATAGGTGCTTGGTCTTCTTTTTGAGACTGAGGTACTTGACTTTCTTGAAAACTAGAAGAAATAGCAGCTCATGGTGTCTTCATACACCTGATCACCATGACAGAGAGGGAGATGGCCTCAAAAGTTTTGTCAGGAAACCAGTGGAGTGTTCTGCTCATACTACATGTACTGCTGGCAGACTCTGTAGGCATGCCGCCTCATGTTTTCAGAGTAGTTTGACCTCTACAGGAATCTCAAAATCCAAAGTACAACAGATTCAGAACACTCAGAGAGAGGTCTCCAGGTGTGAAACAGGTACAAAAGGTGAAGGTAGAAAAGGAGAGATTCTGATTCAGTATTGCTAAGAATTCCTGATTGTAATTCGGAAATCAGTGAAGAGCTCCCTTTTTCCAGGGAATCTTTATTCTTTTTGCAAAAGGAGGGATGACTTGACTCATTTTCAAACTGGAGTAATCTTTTTTTTTTTTGTTCGAGTGATTTCTTTTAAAGATTTCTGCATATTATTTTTTCTTCCTTTCACCAAATTCTTGATATATCAGTGCTTTTCCCCTCATATGAACAATATCTTATTAGTCCTTCAAATTTTCAGTGATATTATATATAATCAGAGGCCTATTTGACTCTTTGATATCTTTCTCTAAAACATCACCTTTTAACTTATCAATAAGAGTAAATATACTGTATTTTGGTCTTTGAAATTTTGGTTTGGATATCCTAGGATCATACTCAAATTCTCAGGTGTTTCCTTTTCCATTTACAAATAATCACTTTATCAAAATAATCAGTAATTTAATAAATTCCTAGTATCATTTAGTGGTATGTTTCAAGATTAGATTGTATTGGTAACCAATATTTATCAAATCTTATTCAAAAATGCTTTTATGATGACAGCAAACAGAAGACATCAAATCAATAAACAACCTTCCAGTCCGGTATTTGAAAATTGTGCTTTTGTAAGTTAACTTCACCACAAATATTATTGTAAAAAATGAACTGGTCATTTCAAACTGAAGGATTCTTTTTTAACATGTTAGTATGATGTAATGGAATAAAAAAAAGAAGTTATAAAATTAGATTTGAAAAGAAGTTATGCAAACTCATGTAGTTGTTTCTCATATATTACAGGAGAGAAGAAAAGTATATTTCAGTAAATAAATTAGCAACAGAGACAACATTTTAAGAGTCAAAAATTAAAGACTAATAACAAAGATGAATCACATAATAAATAAAAAACAAATTGTTTCCTTCAAGACCAGGAAGTAATAAAGAATCTATCTACCTTGATTAAAGTTATTGGCTAAAAGCTCAACTGTCTATTTCACTTTGCTTATATAGGTAGAACTAGTCGTCGCTCATGTCTCCTGAGTGAGTGAAGGGAATTGAGTTTGACAGATTTCAGGGAATACGGTCACTATCTAGTAAATTGCCTCCTCAAGTGTCATTATCTATTCAAGACACAAATTCAATACAATTCTACAAGTATTTGGTTTTCTTCTTTGTACTTTTGCTTTTTTTGTTCTTTTTTTGATAACGTGCTATATATGTTCATATCAAAATTATATCTTTTCAATTTTTGTTAGTATTTTCACTGAAGTATGATGTATTTTTTCCAGTTGATAGGGAGAAACACATGATTTGCACTACATTATTAAGTATTGACAGTCTTCATATCATAAATCTTCTTGGCATTGTGAAGAGTATGCCTTAGTGAGTAGACATACTTGGGAACTGGCCACCTGCAATTACTTTAGTATTTCTTTTTAGTGTCCATTTGAGAAATAAAGTCTATTTTTCAGATTCCTTCTGATCATAATAATTCTTACTCTCAAATTCAGGACATATACCTATATATGTATGCATATAATGTAACAAGCATATATAGGATTTTATAGTCTACATGGATACTATGCTTCAAGACAATCTTATAGATGAAATTTCAATTTCTTTTATAATAAAATGCAATAATTATAGCATCTGAAAGTAACTATTCTTAATATTTAATCTCTCTGAAACATTATTATAACCTTATTTTGATGATGGATGGAAAATTAGATTCCTAATGATCTTCTGTCCTTCCTGGAGGTTGAACACAGGAACTCTTATTTTCCTGGTAGAAGATCTCCACCTTAACCCCATCTCTAAACCAGCTTGCTTTGGTTATTTCTGACATCTGCATCTTGCTTTTTCCTAGGGCCATCTTAGGCTGTGATCTGTCTATGAATTTATACCTCACTCTGTAACAAGAACTGTTTTCATATTTTTCGGATGAGGACAGTTCGTGTGAACTTTTTTCTGGAGTTGGTCTGGGATTGTGTGCATCTCAATGACAGTTTTCCAAATAATTAGGATTACAGGCATGAATCTCCTTGTCCAGCTTATATGTAGACATTCTTGAAATGATTTTTTGTAAGATAACCTTACATTGGTTTCAGAGAAAGATTATTATTTGAATTTATCAGTGTTATTTAAACTGGGTAACTGCTATAATGTTGACAGGCATATGGGCACAATGCTAAAAACCAGCGAAAATTATATCTTATAGTAATGTATTTTTTTCTATCTCAAAGTACTAACTACGGACATTATAGTCACTCACATATTGCTGTGACAGATTGAATCTTCAGAGCTTTAAAAGTATTCAGAAATGTCTAAGGAAAATGTTAAACATTATAGAAGATGATACCAGTTTCTACCATTATTACTTGTGGTGCTTTAACCATTTTATTGTATGTAGATTTGGGTCTGCTTTTATTCTCAATATTCAAGACATTGGTTACTTTTTTTTTTTTATCAGAATCCTTCCCTAGATTTTTCCAAAACTCTTTGTAACCTGGCATTTTCAGTACCTTAAATAACACAGAATTATGTCTGCCAACTTGTATTCCATAGCTGTTAATGGCAGAAAATTGAGTTCAAATACAGCAAGATTCGTTGCTGCAGATAAGCCAAATTACATGGAATCTACACTAAGTTTAATATTCCAGGACAGAGTTGACTTCAAGCTACTCTAAGTAGAACTTTGCTTGAATATTTGCTTCAGTGTTTTTGTCTACTAACTCACTTCCTCACTCTTAGAGTGCTTCCTGGGACATGTACTGTTTACTTCCATTGAAATTCTTACTTTATTTTACTTTCTTTTGCATCTGAAGAATCAAAATTAAAGAGGTAGTTTCAAAAGTGGTACTAGGTTACTAATTTTTAGGATGAGATATTGGATTTGAATCCTCTCTGGCTGAATACAACAAAAGGTCTATTGTTCAGAGTTAGTATAGTTTGAAATTATCCATGTTACACTGATAACACCATAGTGTGTTGAATCTGTACCAGGTTTCTGTCATTGGATATAAGTAGATAAAAGTGTCTGACAATATAGAGTTGAGTACTTTGGCAAAATTGTAATTATGCTCTCAAAGAAAATACAGCAGTCAAATCCACTGTGTATCCACTCAGCCTGGTAAGCATTTTAGAGGCTCTTTATAGGAAAATATATTTCTTACAAGTCCTTAAAAATGAGGATCACAAGTAGAACCATGTTGGGTCTTCGTCCATCTTTGGACGGAAGGGGTCCAAGGAGGGGTAAGTGTGGCTGCTCGCCTGCCCGTTCCCCAGCCTCCCTTAGCCCAGGAGACAATCAGACACAGTGGGGAGTCAAGTCAAGCAGGAACTCGTTTATTAACAGGGAGCATCCCCTTTTTAAAGCAAAAGACTGCGTGGGAGGAGAGGAAATGGAACCAACCAATCACTGAAAGGCCACACCTTATCATGCACCTAAGCTTCCATGAGATGTTTACACACTGAACCTAAACAAATCCAGCTCTGCCCACTCAACTTCCTCTCAGGGCCATCTTTGCTATCCCCCACAGAACCAGAGGAAAAGCTCAATCTGAAGCATCTCTAAATCACCTTTTCTAGGTTTCTGCAAAGTTGGGGAGATGTTGTAGGATGCTTTAGGAAGTGGGGTACCCTCATTTCTGAAACAGCAGCATATAGTATTAGACATTAACTACTAAACCCAGCACAGACATAATTGACATAACATTTCTGGAATTACATAGTAATTATTGTATAAACCCACAGAAAACTATGTTATAACCAATTAATCCTAATGTTCCTTGGGAAAGCATGGATTAAAACCTCCAAAATTTAACTAATAGGCTATTTTTTGAATATTTATTTATTTATTTTTATTGTGAAAATAGCATACAGAGGGGTTACAATTACATGGGCAAGATAATGAGTACATTTCTTATCAAGCATTGTTGTCTCCTCCTTTATTTCCCCTTCCTATCCCTTCCCATTAGTCCCGCCCCCTCCCTGTCACCCCATACCCGATCCTTCCCAGCCCCCACCAAAGTTGTAAAGTTCGTTTTTTGACATAACGACTTGTACAAGAAGTAGATGATAAGAAGAATAACAGTCTAATGGAAGAAAGCACAATCTCTTGCTTGTACTTGCTATTGTATCTGAAACACATCAGAGGTAAATTTTGTACAAACTTAAGAAATACACCGTGACACAGAAAGCAAATTTAACTGTACTCCTTCAAGTCTTTCCCAAATGATATATGGTCATTCATGAATCAAGATGTATATTAGGAAGAAAACAAATACATATATTTTACAAAAGACATTTGCCATTCTACATTAGCCCTAATATTATGGATCATTATTTACATAGAATTATACAGACAAGATAGTAAACTGGAATAAGAACAGGTTTGCCTCTCAATGTTTACCAATTAGAAGTCCCTGTATGTATTCAAAGTGCATAAACTTAGCACCTGGAAAAACCAAACCTAATTCCTTAAATTGCAGAAAATTCCTTTTGGAGTTGCTGGTTCTGTCCAACTAAAAGAAAAAGGTATAAAGAAGATTAGGAAAAGAGACATAGATGGAGCATGCCAATGTATGACCAAGACATAGCCAGGACCCAGATATGTAAATTGTGATTCTCCTTATCTAGCATTTGCTGCATTTGCAATAATGAGTTAGTGTTCTGAAGCATCAGTGTAGAGAATGCAGGTAGATACCTTTGTGTACTGGAGGCTGCCACTGGTGCTTGTGTTGGTCTTTTTGAGCCTTCACATCCTTTTCTCAAGTTTGGAAACATTGTTCACTGATATGCTTTGATCACAAATGACTGGCACTGTAAACCTCTATGGAAGAATTGTCTATGTCACTTAAAGATGATTTCCTCCTGCAAGTACAGAGTAACTAGAAGTACCTAGAAATTTATGTTGTCTCTGGGGCAGTCACAGAGTAAGTTTGATCCCTGTAGGACAACTGAATCTGACTGCACTGAAGAAGGACCTTTGATGATATATCACCTCAAGAAGACTTAATGTCACTAGTCTATATGTTTTCCTTACATTTTCTTACATTTCTGTTTAGCCTACACTGATATTTCCTATATGTATATACTTTCTAACAAATCACTTTCATAAAAATTTTCATCTCAGAGTAAGCACTGGAGAATCTAGTTTCAGAAATCATAATCTATAGTGTATAAAAACAAGATAATAATAACACTAATGCTCTAAAAGTTTATTGGGAAATTAACCACGAATTAAAATAAAATAAGAATAAAAATAAATAAAATGATGCCATTGTACCAGTGTAGAAATAAGTTTTTACCTGCTATTTCTCATCAGTTTTGCTGTAGCTTTCCAAACTTAATGTAAATTGTTAGGTTTTTAAAAGGAGGTAGCCGAGTAAGAACTGCACCACACATGTGGTATTCAGGTAAGGGGTTTATTCAGTAGACCTGCTGGAACCAGGCAAGGTTGGCATTCCACGTGGCTGGGAAAGGCCTGGGAATGAGAGAGAGCTGGGAAGAGAGGAAAGAGAGAGAAAAGAGCCAGAAAAGAGCAGAGAGAGGGGTAAGAACAGTAGCACTCACGTGGTATTCAGGTAAGGGGTAGACTGCTGGGACCAGGCAAGGTTGGCACTCCACGTGGCTGGGAAAGAGAGAGAGCAAGAAAAGAACAGAGAGAGAGAGAGCTAGAATAGAACAGAGAGAGCAAGAAAAGAGCAGCAAGAGCAAGAGAGAGAGTGAGAGCAGAAAAGAAGAGCAAGAGCAAGAGAACGTCTGGGCCTGGGCTAGGCCTTATGTAGGGTATAGGTGGGGAAAGGTGTGGCCACATCAAATTCAGATGTGACCTCAGCGGATGCAGATGTGACCTCTTCCAGGTGTCCCAGTTGCCTAGGTAACGCAGGTAATGGGTGGAGACTTTGCTGCGAGGAGGGTGGAGTCTGCTAGCCATCCAGGGGCGGACCTTACATAAATATTTTAAAATATATTACAATATAATCAACAGAAACAAAAGTAAAATTTTCTATTAATAGCTTCTCATGACCTAACTACAGAGAAAAATCTTTTATTCTTCCAAACTGCAAATAAAGTTTGTTGAACAAAATTGAAGTAAAGCACTAAGTCCAAATGAATGGGCATCAGTACAAACCATAGTATTGAAAAAAAAATGATTTAAAAAACTTTAATTTTGTCAACATATTAATTATGCGACATTTTCAATATATTTATACTGGGTATTCACACAGTGAAAAAAATAATAATTTGTCTAGGGTTTAAGCCCAAGAGTAAGCTAACTAGAAATCACATGAATTCTGCCTCTGCCTAGCCACTGTAACCTCAAGATGATTTCTTAATTTTTATCTTTATGTATTAAATTAGAATTTGAAAGTGTTGTCAAAGAAGTTATTGAGAGTGCAAATGGATAGGCACTAAGTCTTCTTACACATGCCTGCAATCTCTGCACTGTGGAGCCTGAAAGAGGAGGATTATTTATATCAACCCAGATTAGATGTTTTAGCAAGGTAAAAATAATAAGTAAAGTAAAAATAATAAGACTGTCTCCAACAGCAACAATAAAAAATAAATGAACAACTAAAAAAACAGAAACAAAAACAGTGGAAAATATAACATATTTATATAGTCCCCAAAATTTTACAATGCCTTTTTACCTTTGTCATATAAGAAGATGATAGAAATTATAACAGATTATATTATTGCAACTATTTAGGCAATAAAGCTTGAATGCTAAATGACTTATCTAAGGTCAGATCATGACAAAGATTTTTTTTTAATGACCAGAACTCAGGTTTTCATTTGCAAGTTGAAAACTTGCATTTCGATAAAATTAGCATTTTTGTTTTTTCACAAATTTATTAGCTAAGGATATGTGAATAAAGCCTTGTCCCATACCACAACTCATGTTAAGTCTTAGTGAGCTAATATACCCTGACAGTTGTTAAATGATTGAAATTTATTTCCATGCATGTTGGATAATATATGCTGCTCTTGGTTCAATATTACCCTCATCTCATCAATCTCTCCCTTCCCTGAGGATCCTGAGGATGTCCTTCTTACCTTGAAAGTTTTCCAAGGTCTTTTTCAATGTTTGGGCAAAAATGTACTACATTTTCAAACTGTGTTTGCTTGGCATCTGTTGTCAAATATTTTGACTGCTCCTCAATTCACAAACAGTTATTAAATATCAGAATTATTTTGAATGAGTTATAAGTTGCTTTATCCATTATGGGGAAATTAATATGTGTCAGAAAACTTGCTGGGTGTTTTCACATGCATCTGTGGGAAAAATGATGAGGACATTTATTTTTCGTTCACTTGTGACTTTCTTAGATATGTCAGTTATATTCTTCATCTCTTGATTTAGAATGTCAGTTCAGAAAATATGTGCTTAGGTTATACATTATGACTCGTTTACAATTTCAATATAAAAACAGTATTTCTGTCTATAGCTACAGAAATATTTTAAACAGATTTCTAGGAAAAAATATTTGTTTATAGAGTATATATATATATGAAATATTTTTACGTATTTCCTATTTTTCTTAAAATTGCAACCTCATTGAATGGATGAGATTAGACAAGAGCTATATAACAACAAGGATATATGGTCTGAAATAACTGCTGCTTCAGGTGAGGCTGCTCATGCAATGGATTGATAGCATATAGGCAAAGATAAATGTAGAAAGTCATTTCACTGAATCAAAAAGTGTGTTGTTTACTAACCAAGAAAGACATGTTTCCATCTTTCTCATATTTGAACAGTAGGTCATTTGTGAATCATTTCAGAAAGTGTTATTTTTACATAGTAGCATCTGGAAATGGCAATGCTAGAACAAAGAGAAACATAACATCTGACCATCATGTAACAGAAAATACGAAAATCCTCCTCTCCCCTCCTTTTCAATTCAAACTTTGATTTTTTTTCCAATTATGAGCCACCAATTGCAGGAAATTTATAAGCCATTTTTCAAAACCCTTAGGCTTAGAAATATATAAATATACATGCCCATATATATATGTAATCACCATGTAGGTGAAAATTATTTTAGTCCTCTCTCAAAAAGAAAAGTGAGCCAGGCACCAGAGGTTCACACTTGCAATCCTAGCTACTCAGGAGGCTAAGATCTGAGGATCATAGTTGAAAGTCAGCCCAGGCAGGGAAGTCCTTGAGACTCTTACCTTCAGTTAAACACCAGAAAACGGGAAGTAGCTCTGTGGCTCAAGTGGTAGAGTACTTGCCTTGAGCTGAAAAGCTCAGGGACAGAACTCAGGCCCAGAGTTCAGGTCCCGTGACTGACAAAAAAAACAAACATAGATAGAAATATGTGGAGGGAGGGGTGGTAGGGGGAAAACGAGGAGGCAACAATGCTCAGTAGGAAATGTACTCATTACCTTGCTCATGCAAGTGTAACACCTCTGTACACAAAAAAGAAATGTGTCTTAAATATCACAGAAATATCTATTTTTTGATTTAAATTTATATTAATATTTTAATAATCATTCATCTATTAATTTTCTCAAGTATTATATTCTATTGGTATCTATTTTTTCTAATATAAATAAAAATTCATGTTTTACTCTCCAAAACTGATTTGAAAATGTTTTCAATAGGTCTAACTATGTATATCTTTTAAATCCTAATATCTACTTTTTGAATTAATTTTGTGAAAAATTTAATTTATGTATGAAATTGATGCTATCATATTTATGAATGAAATTATTGCTATGATAATTTAATTTACTATGTCCTATATGTTTATGTTTATTATTTCAGTTTTATTTAGTGTTCCAGGAATTAGGATGCTCTCAAGTATCAGGTTTTTTTTAAATATGTTTGTTGAAGCCGAGACCATTCTCTGATAATTTATGCAAATATCACATTCATAACTAAAAATAATTCAAATATTGGATAGATAACATGAAATTTGAAGACTGGAAGATTAGAAAAGTAAGAGAAGCATGGAAAAGGGTGAATAGAGAATAGCTGAATTTTCTGATGTTGGTTTCTAAAATGTACTGTTGTTCTTGCTCATAATTTTTTGAGATGGTGTTTATAACCATCTAGTTTAAAAGAAAATGGGAACAGATATACTTGGAACCCAAAATACATTCAGTGTTTAAAGTCTTTCATAATTCAATTACAGCCTTGTCTGAGATAGGTGAACTCACCTGAGTCATTTGAAGTAGAATTCTGTGCACATCATGATCTCAGAATTGCTCTATTAAGGGTGAATAACAACTCTGTGACTGCAGCTGACAGAGGTTGTCTTTCATTACTGGTTTGTGAGGACCTTTTGACAGGATGTGATTCCGGTGTCGGTGACATCTCATTGATCTGGTTGCAGGCTATCCCTGCCTGTTCTGCAACAACCATGGATTCGTTTCCTTCTCATGCCTTCTCATAATCAGTCCAGGAGATTCAGAGAAAGTTATGGGATTGATTAAAATCTAAGCTGTGATTTGGGGAGTATTTTAAGCTATGTCCAAAAGCTACCAACAAACTGTTTCAAATAAATGCAAGCCACCAATTTAGTGTATTTTTCAAAAATAGAGAGGTTAATAAGAATTGACATTTTCCCTAAAGAACAATTTATTGCCATCTTTATGTAATATTGCATGTTAAAATGATGTATTGTTTCACTTCTATTCATAATCTGAGAATAGAAACAATGATATTTTTAGCTAGTGCTGCTTGATTGCAATTTGTTAAATCTCATTAAACTCTATTCAGAATAAGTGTGACAATATGAACAGCCAGATTGGCATAGATAGTTAAAAAATAAGCTGCTGAAGGTATCAACAAAAACCTTTGTTATCGTCACACATAGCTTTATGTTAATTACTTCTATCCATCTACAGTTTATCATCAAATTCTTTCCTTTGCTACAGAGAGTAAAATCATGTTTAAATTTAGATACTAAATACCCAAGCTATGAAATAAAATGATTAAAGTACAAGGGTTTTAACCAGTGTGTATTTTCTTGTGCCTAGACTTTTCACTAAAAGTTTCATATTTATATCAACAAGTTTGTTTCCGAAATTCAAAGAAGTTGAAGACTCCTAATTATTCCAGTTGTCAGAAGCTTACATTTTTATTTATTTATTTTTTTTGTCAGTTGTGAGGCTTGAACTCTGGGCCTGGGTGCTGTCCTTCAGCTCTTCAGCTTAAGGCGAGCACTCTAACACTTGAGTCACAGCACCATTTCCCATTTTCTAGTATTTTATTGGAGATAAGAGTCTCATGGACTTTCCTGCCCGGGGTGGCTTTGAACCATGATCCTCAGATCTCAACCTCCTGAGTATCTAGGATTACAGGCATGAGTCACCCGTGCTCAGCTTTTCATTTTGTTTTATAAAGAGAATAAAGCATTCTTGGGAGGGAAACAGATTGAAAGAAGACATACTAGAGTTTTGTGATCAATATATTTTGATTTATCATCATATTAGCAGAACAAGGCTCACTAACTTGTGATATTGTCAGACTACAATTGAATGGGATTACCATCCACAAATTTTATAGTTTATATATAATGAACCCATAGTTTTATTAACTTGAAATAAATACAAAATGATTATGGTTTAGCTTATTGGCCACAAGAATTTAAAACATGAACAATACCAACTGAATATTTTTTCCATTCCAGAGTGTTCCTCCAATCTCAGGCCTGGCCTAATATATTCTTCTATGGGCCAACTTTCCTTTTTAAAAGTTCTGTAGAAAATATATGTGAAGGGCTGGTGGTTTGAGCCTGTAATCTTAGCTACTCAGGAGGCTGATATCTAAAAGATCATAGTTTGCAGCCTGTCCCTGCAGGAAAGTTCCTGAAAGGCTTATCTCCAAGTACCCATCAGAAACCCAGAAGTGGAGCTATGACTGAAAGTGATAGAGCACTAACTTTGACCAAAAAACTCCATTACAGAACCTAGACCCTAAGTTTAAGCCACATTACTGACAAAAAAAGGAAGGAAGGACAGAAATCAGGAAAGGAAGAAAGGAAGAAAGAAAGAAAGAAAGAAGGAAAGGAAGGAAGGAAGGAGGAAGGAAGGAAAGAAAGGAAGGAAGGGAAGGAAGGAAGGAAAGATGGAAAGAAGGAAAGAGGAAGGAAGGAAGAGGAAGGAAGGAAGGAGAGAGAAAGAAAAGAAAATAGAATAGGGGCTGGGAAGATGGCTCAGTGGTAGAGCGCTTGCTTTGCATGCATGAGGTCCTGGGTTCGATTCCTCAGCACCACATAAGCAAAAAGAAAAAAGCCGGAAGTGGCGTTGTGGCTCAAGTGGTAAAGCACTAGCCTTGAGCTGAAAAGCTGAGGGACAGCGCCAGGCCCAGAGTTCAGGCCCCATGACCGGACCAAAAAAAAAAAAAAAAAGAAAATAGAATAATATTTTACAGGACAGTGAAATTAGAAGCACTAGTTTATCTTTTAAACAGAAATTAGATGAAACTAACAGAAAACTTCATGGCATCAAGATTATAATCAAATACTAAGTTTAACATAAAAATGAATAAATTCTTATAAAAAGCACATCATCCTTAGGTGTGCTTCTTAATTAATATTTCAGCTTGTCATTGACTATAGTCTTTATGGAGTTCTGAGTTAGAACTAATATTACTAATATATTGAATTACTAATATATTGAATCAGAATTGTATTTATTAATTAGCACTAAATCCCTGCTTCATGTCAAATATCTAACACAAGGCTAAGCACAGGCTATGTTTCTGCTTTCCAGTTTTCAAAACAGATTAAAATCACACACACATAAAATGTTAATTTTCAGTTTATACTTAGGTTGCATCAGTTATGCAAGAACATATAATGGAGCTACAAACATTTTTGAGCAACTTAAAAATTGTTCAGAGAGTAGGCCACTTTTGAAGATACATTTCAAGGAAGAACAGAAGTTCCCCAAAAGGAAAAGAGATCAATACAGGATGAAAGAAAAACCTGAGTAAAGAGAAGGTCTCATGGGAAATATAACATTTGGCATATTTCACACAGTTTAAAATGCCTACAGCATAGTGTGTGTTATTGGTTTTATACTGAATATGTGGATAGGCATAGAATCATGAAAAACTTAGACATTTGGTAAGAATTAGTTCTATTTTGTCTATAAAAATGAGAAGAAATACAATTAAAGTAAAGCAGTGACATGATCCAATATATGTTTAGTAAAAGAAGACTGACAACCATGTGGAGGGCTGGCTGGATAGTATACCAACTCCAAGACTAAGGACCAACAAGATGTCATGCTCATAATTTGTATTAGGTATCACAAAGCTATAGGACCTTCTCCCCTGTACTGAAGGGAAGTATAGACAGCACACTTATGATTGTGATGAAGAAAGAAAAATACAGAATGATTCCCAAGAAATAGCCTTGGGCAAATTAATAAGCGGTTCTGCTATTAAATAAGATTGGAAACATACAGTGAAAGAATGATGATTCATGTTTTAGAAAAACACATGTAAAATGTTTATATAGACATAAGAGGCATGTGAGTGAATTCAGAATTAGGTCTAGAATCTTTAGACTGGCATATGAGTATGAGTAATAGTTATTCTTGACATTGCTGCAAATAAAAGGTAAATGAGATCTTACATTTCTGAATCCTCATTGTTATTTAAAACAATCACTTCAGAAGAGAGAGACAGACAGAAAAAGAGACAGAGACCTAGAGACACAGAAACACAGAGAGAGACAGAGAGAGAGAGAAGAAGAGAAGACAAGAATTATTTTTGGCCTGAAATTCAAGAAACTCATGCAAATATAATTGTTTTCTCAGATTCAGTTTGTAGTCAGCAAAGAAAAATACACTAAGTCAAAGTCAATTCATACCCACATTTTTCTTCTGGATTTATCCTCGGAGTAGCCAATTACATAGGTAGGTATTCAAATATAGCAAGTGATAACTTAGTTGAATGTTTAAGTCTTATAGGAAAAGACAACTCTTAAATCAGTTCTTTTTTTGTAATTATACACCTAAGACTACTTTTTGAGAAAACACAATGTGGTTTAAAAGGCTTAGAAATGAGCAAGTTACAAACATCAAATTTCTTCGCCAGGAATGAATGAATGGCTCATGCCTGTAATTCTATCTACTTAGGAGCCTGAGATTGAGGATCATGGTTTCAAACCAGCCCAGGCAGGAAAGTCTGTGAGACTCTTATCTTCAATTAACCATCCCAAAAAACTGGAAGTGTTGGGCTGGGAAGGTTGCTCAGTGGTAGAACGTTTGCCTTTAATGCATGAAGCCCTCGGTTCGATTCCTCAGCACCACATAAGCAAAAAGAAAAAAAAAGCCTGAAGTGGCTCTGTGGCTCAAGTGGTAGAGTGCTAGCCTTGAGCTGAAGAGCTGAGGGACAGCACCCAGACCAAGAGTTCAGGCCCCACGACTGGACCCCCCCCCCAATAAAAGCTGGAAGTGGAGCTGTGACTCATGTGATTGAGTGCTAGCTTTGATCTGTTAATGCTCAAGGAAAACACTAGGACTTGAGCTCTAGCCCCAGTATCAGCATTAAAGAAAAGAAGAGATTTCCTAGTGTTGCCTCTGTCAGAAAGATTATATTTAATCCTTAATCAAACCTTAATTTAGAAATTAAAACAAAGTCACTTTTCAGTTGAAAACATTTAGAACTTGCTGTGTGTGAAGTACTGGTCTTTCTCTTTCACATAATTATTAGCTATTTTAGCTTCATAAAAACCCTATGGTGCAAATGCTATATATTGATAATTGGTAGTTGGGAGAGTAAAATCAGACTTGAACAAGTAGCTAACTTTCATAATGATAATCACTACGTTTTCTATCATTGTATTGCTCTCTTTATGTTTTATCAGTGCCTTCATAACTTTTCAGTAGAATCCTATGACCAAAGTTTCCTTTAAAATATAAGCTCATCTAAGACTGTTTTTCCCATATTAACAATTAAGATCTATTAATGGAAAAATAAGAGAAACAATAATTGATTTTTCTTATTTCAAAAATGTAACATTTGAATTAACACTCTTCCTATAATTAATAGGGCAAGTTTCTGTCCTTTCTACATGAGAGACTAAGATATGTGTATGCAGTATTATAAAATCAGCACTAGATAGATGGTATTTTGATATCTACAAGATATTAAATAAAAATATGCATACAAAGTTGAAATAGCTTCCTTCAAGGTATGTGTATATATATGCATATATAGATATACATTAGTACAAATACATATATACAGTGTCCATATGTATGATATAGATCAATAGATTCTCTATCTGTATCTATAGTCTTTGCATACACAGCTTTATTTGTTAAAGAATTGCTTTTAGTTTCTGTGAATCTATTATACATACATAGATCCATATATATAATTAATATAATATACATATTACATATATAAATACAACTATTACATATAGAGAGAGAAAAGAAAAGCAGAAGCAGAGACACCTAATGACTTAGCCTACATCTGAAGGGAAATATGTGCCTCCTCCTAATTTTGCAATAGCACAAGAGAACAATTCAGGCATATAAATACTGCAAACATATTGCTAAGATCAGCCAGCCCTGAGGTAGTTTTTTAAGAAAGTGCTGATCATGTAAGTTAATATTGCTTGTAGAAAGCTTTAACTTATGTATTCAATTTATTTTCAAGTGAACAGCATCTGCCCAAATGATCTGGATGTCACCGCCCAGCATGTAGAATAAACGGCATTTTAGAGATGGTGGGAGTAGCACAACTTGACCTTGTTATCAGCACCATGGCTTTCTAATAGCTGTGTCATCAGCTTACAGCCAATGGAAAGCAAATTCTCCAACACACACAGGGCAACTATAATTTAAATAAAAAGTGTTAGAAGTCACATTTTCATAGCAACATTCCCTCTTCAATAAGTTTCTTTTCTTACTCTCAACACCAAAGGTACACATTACATTAAGGATGGTCTCTTTAAAACAGCTGCTCTATGCAAACATTATTTATTTCTATGTAAATCAGCTTATGTATTTCCTGTAGGTAGACATTAATAAACACACTGTTCATTGCACTCTCTGAGAGCTATAAGAGGAGGCTATAACACATAAAAAACTTATACTATCACTCAACATAAAGGAAGATTTTTGAACACAAAAAAAATTAGTTTCATTATTTAATTCAAGTCACGAACGAGAATGAATCCTTAACAGAAGAAAATCTGTCTAGAGCAGAATCATAAGGAAAGAACTGACTAAGTGACCTGGTAGATATTTTATCTCTAACTTCTTATATTACATGACAAATATATAATTAAAATTATGTGCAATTACATAATTTACAGTATAATTAAAATTATGTATAATTATAACTACATGTGTATAATTACAATTATGTGTAATTACTTAATTATAATAGCATTCATATTTCTGAGACATGCATCAATGCAGCTATATCAAGCCCTATTTTGTTTCACTGAGAAAGGCATCTTGCATTTTTCAAATTTACATATACATTGGAAAATGTGAAAATTCTCATTCATCCATAATTTTAGCAAATTTTCTATTTTTAAGACAAAAAATGGCTGTATTTTCTATATATACTATCATTTTAATCTTAAAGATTTAAAAAATTTTGTTTTTCTTGGTCAGTTATAGGGCTTGAATTCAGGGCCTGGGTGATGTCACACTATCTTTTTTTGGGAGGGGGGCCTGGTTGTGGGGTGGGGCCTGAACTCTGGGCCTGGGTGCTGTCCCTCAGCTATTCAGTTCAGTTCAAGGCTAGTGCTCTACCACTTGAGCTACAGCACCACTTCTGGCTTTTTTCTTTTTGCTTATGTGGTACTGAGGAATTGAATCCTTGCACGCCTCATGCATGCAAGGCAAGCGCTCTACCACTGAGCCACATTGCCAGCCCCTCACACTGAGATCTTTAGCTCAAGATTAGCACTATACCACTTTGAGACATAGCATCATTTTTTAAAGAATTTTAAATAGATATGTCTATTTAAATTTTTCACTTCTATTTTTGTAAAAAGTGTTAAGACAAGATCAATGCTTACCATATATTTTATTTAAACTTTAAAAAATTGAATTGTGAGGCCTTTCTGTCTCTTATTTCTTGGTTTTGAGTTCCTATTCCACAAATATCAAGCAAATTGTTGTTGCATTTTTGGCTCAGCTTTCTTCTTCAAGACTGAAAACAAATGAAGTGTGTCTATTAACAAGAAATACCTTTCAATGTCTTGGACAAAATGTGTAGATTCATTGTCAATGCCTTCATACTCATCCAAAACAGACAACACAACTTATCTCATTCTCCTATGTGTAAGCTGATTGTGATTATGTAATTTTAGGAAATAAGGATGCTAAAAGATACTTCTTTTCTATGCTGGAAATCTTTTATGCTTGAAAAATGTGCTTGTAATTGCCATGAAAAATACAGGTGCACTTAAAGCATACTATAGCATCAATTGTATTGTTAGTAGTAACCTTAGGAAACAAATAAACAAAAACAGAAAACACATGCAAGATTTTTAAGGTAAGTCTTCTAAATAAGTTCTGTGACATTTGAAATATGAAAGAAAATGTATAAAAGAAAAACATTTCTTATGTCAATGATTTTATTTCTAATACTAAAGAGAAATCTAATTGTCATATTGTGATTTGACAGTAGAGATCAGCAACATCAAATCGGGTATTCACAATGTCTTAGAGGAAACAAGAATCTGAACAGTGGCAGATAGAATATTACTGTGAATTACTTTCTTCAAACTTACAAATAAAGTAACCTTAGAGTTGTTGAACAAATTGTGAAAATGAAATGATGCTATCAAAGTATTGAATTATGTACTCCACATAAGTTACCTGAAATCTTTGAGTGTCCTGATGCTGACCTTTTTCTACTGTAGCTTCAGGGTGGAGATTGATGAAAATAAAATTTAGAATCTTATTCTGTAATTGGCTATAGAAAAGAAAAACATCAGGTCCCCAGTGTTTCAAGATCACTAGTAGTAAAGTGAGTTTACTCCCTGAAGAGGACAAGATTCTAAAAGTTGTCCTGGCATTGTAACAGAGAACATTAGTTAGCTGAATTAAGTCTGGGCTTCCACTTCCAGTAGAAGCAACCTCTCTACTCAGAATTTTCTTTAAAAAAAAATTAATACTTGTCATGCACAACATTACTGATTTTCCTTAACTATCCCTTTGACCATCCAGATCTGTAACTAGACTCAAGTTTCTGCAGGAAAAGTCTCTCTAAGGTAAAGTATGAAGTATGACTTGGGAAATATATAGTATGCCTTTAAGGGATGACAGGATTTTTATAATTTATATGAGAAGAACCAAGGGAAAATAGGTGAGAATGAATATTTGAAAAAGAAGCAAAATTAGATCAGGCCAAATTTATTTGTAAGTGCTCATGAAGTGCAGTTATTACTGTGAAGCCTGAACAAAATATAGCAATTTTAGGTTTGGATTCCATTTTGTCTGGGAAATGTGTCAGCAACTCCCCTTGATCCCCTTGATTCCAGGACCAACCCCCTTTAGTAAATTCCACTAACTACAGCTAATCAGCATGTAACAGGAAAACCCATAGTTCTAGATGTTCCTGCACGTTAGAGACCACTCCATCAGGGCTCAGACCACCTTCTTTAGCCAATCATTTCAAAGAGAATCAACCCCATGAACCAGCCAATCCTCTAGTACCTGGTCCCCCACCACTGGTTTCGCTAATCATCTTTTAGAATTATATTATGATTTTCCCGCGGTGTGATATGATTTATGAAGTGTTGGAATGATGCATAGAAGTCCCTAAAAACCCTATAAAAACCCTGCTAGAGCAAGGGTCGGGGGTCTCGATCTAGATCAGCTGCGTCGGTGATGGTGGTGAATCCAGGCTCGAGCTTGGAATAAATGCCTCTTGTGTGCTTGCATCAGAAGGGCTCCTTGGTCTTTGGGGATCCTTATCTGGGCACGAGAATTACAATTCATTGTATTTTAGCTCAGGGAATTAAAAAGGGCTCCAGCACTTTGGTTTATTTTTTTGGCTTGCTGAAACAGGGACAAGATTATAGACTATAGTGAGAAAGTGTAAAATGCTGGATGTGACATGGTTTAAAGTAGGAAGAGATTAAAATTCTTGGAGAGGAAATGTTAAAATTCATTTGTCATTTAGAACTAAGTCATCAATATTTCAAGGGTCATGAAGACATAACTTTTCCTTTTTTTCTTTCTCTTTTCTTCCTTCCTTCCTTATTCCTGCCTTCCTTCTCTTTCTTTCTTTCTTGTTTTCATTCTTTCTTTCTCTCTTTCTTTTCTTTCATTTTTTTTTACCAACATCGTGAGAAATAAACTTGTCAGGAAAGACCCAGCTTACAGATATATTTGACCATTCTCCTTTGTACATTAGGTATCAACTTAGGAACTAGGGTAACTATGTGAGAAATCTACATTTAGGGGCAGTAATTACATCTTGTAGAATGGTATTTGTGTTAGTACTCAGTCACAAAAGAACAAGTGAGTATGGTTAGATCAGGAGAATAACAATTAGAACATATTTCTCACATAGACCCAAGGTATTGGATAGTTACTGTGTTGTCCCTAAATGTGAATTATTTAGGAATATGACTCGAGTTTTGTTTTCTATACCCTGAGAATACTTTGTGGATGAGATAAAAAAATCTAATTTGAATTTTATTTTTATTTTTTAATTGTCAAAGTGATGTATAAAGGAGTTAGTTATATAAGTAAGGTAATAAGCACATTTTTTGTCAAACTTGTTACCCCTTCCCTCATTTTTCTCCTACTTTTCCTGCTCCCTAACCTCTCCAGCCCCAAGTTGTACAGATCATTTCCAGCATATTGTTTTGTGTATGTTACTGTTGCATTGGTTCTTTGTCTTACCATTCTGTTGTTCCCCTTCTTCCCTAATTCAAATAAACATATACACAATACCAGGGTACCAAAATCAAATACAGTGACAACAGGAAATATACCATAGAGGGAAGAACATACAAAGGAAACAACAAAATCACATAGTACATTAAAAACAAGAACAAAGAAAAACCTTTTGTGTCCATGTATTGGAGTTCATATCCCTTAGCATCATCTCATATGGTCATATGAACATAGCTATTGAGCTCCTCTGCTCATCTGCTAAGATTATCTTAGACATATATTAATTATTGCAAATAAGAGAACCCATGAAGCCTATGTTTCTTTGGGTCTGGCTTACTTAGTATGATTTTTTCCAACTCTTTCCGTTTCCTTAGAAATGGGGTGGTGTCATTCTTTCTTTCTGATAAAAGCATAGAACTCCAATATGTCACATTTTCTTGACACATTCATCTACTTAGGGGACATCTGCATTGTATCCATATCTTAGCTATGGTGACTAATGCTGTGATAAACATAGTTGTGTTGGTAACTTTACTATGGCCTTGTTTGTTATCATTTGGATAAATGCACAGAAGTGGGATTTTTGGGTCGTAGGGGACTCTATGTGTAGTCTTTTGAGGAAATTTCATGCTATTTTCCAGAGTGGTTGAACAAGTTTACACTCTCACTAACAGTGAAGTAGCATTTCCTTTTGGCCACATCCCCTTCAGCATCTGTTGTTATTAGCTTTCTTGATTATAGCCATTTTAACTGGGATGAGGTGAAATCTCAATGTTGTTTTGATTTACATTTCTTTTATGGCTAGAGAAGTTGAGCATTTCTTCATGAGTCTATTGGTCATCTTTCTTTCTTCTTCAGAGAAGTTTCTCTTTAAGTCTTTAGCCCACTTATTTATTGGGCAGTTGTTTCTTTGAGGATTTTTTGTTGGGGGGTTTAATTTTTTTAATTTCTAAGTATATTTTAAAATATGAGGCCCTCGTCTGTTGTATGGCTAGTGAAGATCTTCTCTCAATCTCTAGGCTTTCTATTGACCTTGCTAGCTATATCCTTTGCCATGCAGAAGCTCTGCAGTTTCATGCAATCACATTTGTCCTACTTTTCTTTGATTTGTTGTGTTTCTGGATCTTTGTTAAGAAAATTTCATCCTGTGCCAAGGAGCCCTAGAATTTCTCTATTCCTTCATGCAGTGTTTTCAGGGTATCTGGTTTTTTTCAAGGTCTTTGATCCATTTGGGGTTGATTTTGATGCAGAGTGATATATAAAGATTTAGCTAGTTTTCTGACAATGTTTAATTTTGCCAAGACCATTTGCTGAAGAGACTGTCCTTCTTCCATTCTATTTTTTAGCTTCCTTATTGAAGATTAGGTGGCTATAGGTCTGGACCAGAAATTAAGAGGTATAGGGAGAATTATGAAGAGAAAATAAGATTAGAGGAATGCAGGCAGGGAAAGGAAGAAAGGGAAGATAACTTAAGACCTTAATTCAGAGAGAGGAAAAAGGAGGAAAAAAACTGAGAAAAAAAAGAGAAGAAATAAAAAGGAAAAAAATAAAAATAAAAAAATTACAAAAGTATAAAGAAATAATACTACAATTAAAGGAACTAAGGTTGCAAAATTGAGAATTAAGTAATCGATGTCTGAATTAAGTATTCATACAATGAAGACTGAGGCCTATTAATTAAACATGGCTGCATATCTGGGGATGAGCAGAATAGCAATTAAATAGAGGGAAAAAGAATACAGACCACAAGGGAAAAGGGGGAAAAAGTAATGAAAAAGTAGAAAAATTTAAAAAATTACGTAGTAAAAAATAATTCTTTGATTTATTTGGGTGATCTTTTGTCTCCCCTATCCAGTCTCTTGATGGAGCCTCTGATTTGCTTGTGATGTTTGGTTTTCCTGTGGCTTAGTTGGTTCTTAAATCAGTTTGTCTGAGCAGGCAGAAAAAAACTCCGTCTTACTGGTACGGGGACTTTATGATCCTCTACTAGATTAGTTCAGTGGGAGGGCAATCTATTGTGTGTCACACAAGAGGGAGATGGCTGCTTCCTCTAGCTTGGAGCCACTACGTGGGGGCTTAAATGTGGAAATGTGAGTGGCTTTGTTTCCTGTCAGCAATCAGTAGTTTTTCCCTGAGGGGCTAGCTCATGAGACACTCTAGTTGCCCAGCTTGGGGCCACTCTCAGATTTATGCTGTATCCAGATTCAAATTGTTTATCTTTTAACCTTCTGCAGCTGGGAGAGCTTATGCAGCTGAGCTCTCTCCACCTGGGATGGGCAAGTTTCCCCAGGGTGGACCTGAGTCCCACTGGTCAGGTTTCTTTGCCTTGTTGAAAAATGGCCCCACAGTGTCTGCTTCTAAGGCCTGAGTTGTCTACTACCTGCTCTGAGCAGGCCTTTGCCAGAGTCAAAGATGGTGTTCTTGCCAGGCATTGGAGGCTCACACCTGTAATCCTAGCTACTCAGTAGGCTGAGATCTGAGGATCATGGTTCAAAGCCAGCCCCAGCAGGAAAGTCCATGAGACTATCTGTAATAAACCACCAGAAAAGTGTAAGTGGTGCTGCAGCTCAAGTGGTAAAGCCCTTGCCTTGAGCTGAAGAGCTGAGGAACAGTGCCCAGGCCCAGAGTTCAAGCCCCATGATCAACAACAAAAACAACAACATCAAAAAGATGGTGCTCTTCTCTGGTGGTGGGGGCATGGCTTCCTTCCAAATGCTGTTCGGTGAGAAGGAGTGGGAACGTCTTGTGAGGTATTCCCCTCTTTCCCTTGGTTTTTGGACTTTCCTCAATCTGCATCCTTCTGTGGTCAACAGGATGAAGATTTTGGCTTTGTGCCAGTTGGCTCTGTCAGTGAGTAGAAGCCGCTGTCATTCCATCTCTGATGCCTTTGTTGCAGATTCTATCTGCAGCTTTGGTGGCAGAGGCAGCCACCGCCACTGCTGCTGCCACAGTCACTGGCCTGTGCTCAAATCTGTCTCCTTAAACAGACTGCCTGAATTTTTTCTCTCTGGCCAAACACTCCAAACTAAGTTGGTACACTTAGTGTGATTATCTAGCCTTGGCTTTTTCACTGAAACACTAAAACTGGTTTCTTCGCAAGAGCTCGGCTAGCTCCCAGGTGCTCTTCTTCCATCTTCCTCCCTTCCCTCTTACTTATTCATTTTTTTAACTTATTTTTCTTTCTTTTTTTTTAAAGCTTATTTTGATATTTCAAGATGATGTACAGATGGTTTACAGTTATATAAGTAAGGTAATAAGTACATTTCTTGTCAAAATTGTTATCCCTTCCCTCAAATTTTCCTACTTTCCCTTCCTCCACTCCACTCTCTCCACCCCAAGTTGTACAGATCATTTCCAACATATTGTCTTGTTTATATTGCTGTTACTTTGGATCCTCTCCTGTCCTTTGTCTCACCATTCTGTTGTTCCCCTTCCCTTCCCTAAATTAAATAAACATATATATGATATCCAGGGTACCAAAATCAAATACAATGACACCAGGAGATATACCATAGGACCATGAATGTATATAAAAGAAACAAAACATCACGTAGTACATTGAAAACAACATGGACTTGTGTCCATGTCTTGTAGTTCATTTCACTTAGTGTAATCTTATATGGTCATATGTACACAGCTATTTAGCTATTCATCTAAGATAATCTTAGCAGATGAGCAGAATAGCTAATATGTACATATGACCATATAATCTAAGTTTTTTTAAAAGTAAGAGATCATAAACCTGAAAGTTTATAGATTCCAAATGAATGAAGTGAAGGAGAAGCATGGTTTACCCTGGAGGAAGGGCTCCAGTACATTGCCTCCCTCCAAAAACACAAGACAAAAGTTTATTGCTATGTTTCTCCTAACATTCCCTGAAAGATCTGTGGCCTTTTGCAGAAAAACTACATCTGCACTGATAAAGAGAAAATAATAAGAATTTTAGAGTTATGGTTATTGTACTTGGGCTAATATAAGTTTCGGGAGACTCAAAAGATCCCCCCCAAAAAAATTATCAGGAGTTCCAAAGTCAAATAATACATTTATACAAATCATCTCCTCATTAGAAATTTAGTTTATTATTCACTGTAGATTTCTAGGCATATTCTATGGTAAGTAATTTAGGCATGAGGTGCTGGAAAAATCGCCAAGTATGGGGATTAATGGGGTTTTACAGTGTTGAAGATCAAACAGAAGCTCAAATGATAGCCTCTTGGTAATAAACCAGCAACCAATTCATTGATAAATATATATCTACCTCCCAGTACTTAAGAGACATTGAGATGTTATCTCTTACATCCTCATTCAGTTTTTTATTTTGACTCTGCATAATAGAGATGAGATTGTGATTTTTTAAATATTTTTATCTATTAAAAATAATTCATGTGGTCTGTCTCTTAGTAGCTACCAAACAGAAAGGTCTTCTTGTTTGTGATGAAATTAACACTGCCTGGAACTTGATATGCAGCTATTGGGATGGAAAATACTCTTTTTTTCTCCTGTCTAGGAAGATGTGTGGAAAAAATTTGCTTTCAGCTGGAAAAAAACAGTAATATCCTGTAAGTCTTACCAATGTATTAATGCTCTAATCTTATGTTATAACTTAGTCTTCTGAGGTAATCATCTTTCATTTTTACATATATATGTCTTTCTCTATAAATATATCATTGTCCATCAGATTAATGACATACTCCTTTGGTCTAATAATCAAGAATAATAATAAGTAGACTCTTACTGATAAAACATGTATATGTCAGAGGGTTTGAAAGAAACCTTAATAAAACTTGAGAGATAATGGGTTTATGTTGAAATATACAATTTAAGATGAAGTATTAGGGTGTCAGATTCTACTTACAAATAGCCAAAATTTAACAATGTATTTCTCAATTGGTGTGCTATTCTGTAATTCATTACTGAATGGTCATATACTGCTGGGTTTGACAAGATCACATTCTGCCTTTTCAGCAAACTCATGGTGCACAGATATTGTATCTTTACATGGTAGCACATGTTCTAATAGACATAAAGTTACTTTCAGTGATCATGGAAGATTATTATGATGTGACAAGCATTCTGTAGGACCCAAAGTGAATCACATACTACAATCCCTTATAATTTGGAGCAAATCCCTGTCAACCTGGGCAAAGATGAAGAGTCTTACTTCTCTATCTTTGTTCCTCATTATAGATATAAATGTTAAGAATCACTGTAGTCTAGCAGTTACAACTTTGCTCATAAGGCCACAATTTTACTTATTCTTCAGTATTGTAAAGCATGATAAATGTTTTATTTTTGCAACTAAACTAGAGTAAAAAGGCTCTGTCTCATCTTGGACAGAGTCCTCCCCTCAAATTTTAATGAAGCACTTTAACTATATTTATGTCTTCTCTTTGGACTACTGTGAGAATGACTTTTTACACTAATATAATATATTGACGTATTAATCCACTTAATAGCTTGAAGTCGAAAGGTCTCTGTAGAGTATTTTTAAATATAACTTCATGTATATGGCCTTTGTGTGTTTTTATGTCACTTACAGTTACGAAACTATAGTACATACAGTGTTTTATTTTGCTCGATATGTCCTTATGGCCAGAATAGTTTCTGAGATTACTGTTTATGCAATATTCTATTTAAAGTAACAACTTCATGGGGATGTATTTTTTATCTCTTGATTTTTTTTAAATCACCCACCACTTCCATAAAATGACTGAGTAAAATAAAACATTCCTGTTTGTAACATTAGTGTCTGAACTCCTCTGGTAGGTGACAAAATAAAAATTTAGAAAATAATAATTATCAAACTCAAACTTATGGCTGTCTATTGATTATTCATAAGACATAGAAGGAAAAATAATTGCTAGAATCGAATCTCTAGTATTTAATATGTACATGCAGTTACCTAAGGGTACCTTCGGCTCCAGAGTTGAAAATAAAAATCGAGCATAATTGAAATGTTACATATTGCTGTTCTTTGAACTAAATTCATTTAAAAAATCAGCTTATTTTGCTTTAATATATTTACATATATTTATATACAACTAGAAACTTCTACCTCTGTGCATTTATTACTCTTGCTTTACAATAAGCAAATATAAGAAAAACATCAGTATTTTGAAGAAAGCGTTTGTCAATTGTTTTAAAAAAAAGTGTTAACTTTGAGAGGCACTGGTGGCTCATGTCTGTATTCCTACCTACTTAGGAGGCTGATATCTTAGGATCATGGTTTGAAGCCTTCCCAGGCAGAAAAGTTCTCGTAAGACTCTTATCTCCAATTAACCACTCAAAAACAGTAATTAGAACTATGGGTCAAGTGGTAGAGCAATAGCATTGAGCAAAAAAACGTTCAGGGACAGCACTCTGGCCCTGAGTTCAAGCCCCATAACTGACAAAAAAAAGTTAAATAAAAAGTTAACTCATGCTGAGCACTGGTGGCTCACAACCTGTCTTCAGAAATATTCAGGTGTTTTAGGACAGAGGATGCAGGTTGAAAGCCAGCCCAGACAGATAATTCCTTGAGACTCTTATCTCCAATTAATAACAAAAATAATGGAAGTTTTAATTTTTTGAGTTGTAAGTATATTTTAGATATGAGGCCCTTGTTTGTTGTATGGTAGTAAAGATCTTCTCCCAATCCATGGGCTTTCTATTGATCTTGCTAGCTATGTCCTTTGCCATACAGAAGCTCTGCAATTTCTAGCACTCTCATTTGTCCAATCTTTCTTTGGTTTGTTGTGTTTCTGGTTCTTTATTAAGAAAATTTTGTCCTGTGCCAAGGAGACCTAGAGTTTTTCCTATTCCTTCCTGCAATGTTTTCAGGGTGTCTGCTTTTACTTCAAGATCTGTGATCTATTTGGAGTTGATTCTGGTGCAGGGTGCTATATAAAGTTCTAATTTTAGTTTTCAATAGGTTTTTAACCAATTTTTCCAGCACCATTTACTGAAGAGGCTGTCTTTCTTCCATTCTATTTTTTTGGGGGGGGGAGGGACTCATTTATCTTAGATTAGGTGGCTATAGGACTATGAGTTCATTCTTGGGTCTTCAGTTCTTTTTCATTGGTCCTTGGTTCTGTTCTTGTGCCAGTTATTCACCATAGCTAAGATATAGAACCAACCCAGATACCCCTTAGTAGATGAATGGATGAAGAAAATGTGGTAGATATACAGTGGAATTCTATGCTTCCATCAGAAAGGATGACCCCACCCCATTTGTTAGGAAATAAAAGACTTGGAAAAAAATCCTATTAATTGAAGTAAGCCAGACCCAAAGAAAGATAGGTCCCATGGTTTCCTTCATTTGCAATAATTAGTATATGTTGTGCCCAGATAGGGACCCCCAAAGACCACCAAGGAGCCGATTCCAATGCAAGCACACGAGAGTAGTTTATTGAAAACTGGAGTCTGGACTCCCAACCATCACCGACAAGTTGAGAGCCCTGCCTTATAGGGTGGCAGGGTTTTTATCACAAGAAAAACAGGGGAAAAGGTGTTTCCAATTTAGTGGTTACATGGTTGGCTAACAATTGGGTAGCTAAGAGTTAGTAAATTTTATCACATTCTTATTGGTTAGTACACTTGGTTATTCTTGACCAATTCTCGCAGACATTTAGTCAGCGTTTTATAACAGTCTTGTAACAGTCTCATTAGATGGAGCAGCAAGCTAAACCGCAAAAAATATGCTGGTAATGCAACACTTGGGGTCTCAGGGCTCTGGGGACTTTCCACCTTCTCAATCATTGGCTGTTGCTAGAGGAACTTATTGGATAGGGAGCAAGTGGGACATCTGCAGTCATTTCGGGGACCTAAGCTCATATGCTGGAAATAGGCCTTGTCTCAAATTGAAGTTTTTATGCACAAAATGGTGATTGTCTTGTTAGGGCTCTACATATACATCTAGGATCTTATTATCAGATGAGAAGAAAAGCTCAATAGCTATGTACATATGACCATGTAAGATGATGCTAAGCGAAATGAAGTCCAAGATATGGACACAAGATGTCTTTCTTTGTTGTTGCTGTTTTTCAATAAACTATGGGGTTTTACTGTATCTTCTCCCTATGGTATATCCCCTGTTGTCACTGTGTTTGATGTAGGTACTCCGCATTTTGTATATACATTTATCTAATTTGGGGAGGGGAAGGGGAATAAAACACTGAAACAAGGACACAGGATGACCCATTGCATCAATGATACTCACAAGACCCTATGTTGGAAATGATATTTATAATTTCATGGGGGAGGGGTGCGTGAAGAAGGTAGGGGAGGGAAGGGATAATAGGAGAAAACAAAGGTAGATTTAACAATGTTCCACCAGAAATGTATTCATAACCTTACTCATATAACTCTAATCCCTCTGTACAGAATCTTCACAATGAAATATTTTTTGAAATAAAATGATGAAAGTGTAATTGTGGCTCAATTGGTAGAGTGCTAGCCTTGAGCAAAAATGCTCAAGCATAGTTCCTAGGCCCTGAGTTCAAGTGCCAGTGCCTGTACCAAAAAACAAAATAAACAAACAAAAAGTGTTTTAACTCATGACTTTAATTAGTTTCTTCTCACTATTTCCTTAATAAACTCACATTTTAATTAATGCTATTTTTTTCAAATAAGTGTCATAATCATTCTACTAATCATTTGATAGTGGTCAATTTTAATCAAATTTAATTCATTGTTTTTAATTGTATTTGGAAAATTAAGGCATAAAATAGATATGAAGTGATTTATTTAATATTAATTGTAGACTGAAAGAATGGATTTTGACATTCAAAATTATTAAATACCTTACTACATTAAAAATACATGAGTCAATTACATTCAGGGAGAGTGCAAAATTCTGATTACTATGGCAGAAAAATATGTGATGCCTCCTTCCTTCAAACCACATATCTACAAACATTCAGAAAGATGCATTGTGTTCATTGGCAAATAACTTTCTTGTCCTTGAAATCCTACATACTTCGCTGCAATTTGATGCGCTTGTCACATTGCTAATTTATTAGATAATTAAAGGGACACATAAATATTAGCTCTTTAAAGCAAGTTTGGTTACTATATTTATTGAGTATGGTCAAACTCCAGGTTTGTGAGGTAAAATACAAACACATAGTTCAAGGAGAGGAAAGCAAATCTGTGAAACATGAGTTGTTATCTGCCAAGTAATCTGAATTTTGTAGTCACTTGTCAAATTTGATTAATTGTGAGTTCAGGGGACAGTCAGTACACAGCAGCCTTCATTAGATCCAAAGTTTTTTGTGACCTTCACCAATAGTCAGGGTGAGCTTGCCCACAGATTTGAATTCTTCTGTATTCCATATAGATTAGAAGTTCCATGCACAGATGCCCTATGGGTCTTAGCTATCTTTTCATTGTATGAAAAAGAGTGAGGCTAGAAACAAGGGAACACACATTCATATCACCACTCTTCAGGAGAGATAATTCCAAACTAATTAGTTTAGAAGAATATACATTATCAAAGACATTTTCTGGATAAAGATTGAAATAAGCAAGCTTCCATGACATGAAGTGCAAGTATAAAAAGAACAAGAAAACTTGAAGCACTGGAAAAGCTCTTTGCCCCCTAAGTGTAAACAGAAAATAAAGTATGCTTTCTTTGTAGTTTTTGTCTAATATATTTTTGTATTTTATTTTGGTAATTTTGTTATTTTGTTACTTGTTATTTTGATTATTAGGTCAGTGTGTGTTTCACAGTATTCACTGGAACTCATTGATTGCTGAATACAGTCTTCAGATTTGTGAAGAATTATTCTTATTTTTAACGAACAACCAATGATATTTTATTTTAGGGGTCACAGCCCACTGAAACATACACTAAATTTTTCTTTACTTTTTTAAATTGTTTATTTTATTGTAAAGGTGATGTACAAAGGCTTACAGCTACATAATGAGCACATTTCTTTTTGGACATTGTTACCCCCTCCCTCATTATCTCCCACTTTCCCTCTCCCCACTTCTCTCTCCCCCAAGTTGTAAAATTCATTTCCAATGTAGTATCTAGTCAATATAAACATCAGTCTAAGAAGCTTTACTGATATTTTTCCTTAAAAATCTTGAAGTGTATCAGGTGAATTATGATGAACTTAGCTTACCTAACAATATCAGAACTCATCCAAAATGAAATAAAACATAAACAGAACAGTATAGTTCATATTGTGATTTTGGGTAGTAACTCATAGCCATAGATTAACAAACAAGGTTAGATAAAGTACGTAAAACCTTGACTGTTAAAAATAAAATTGGATACTGTAGTAAATAATGTGAATATAAATCTCAAAGGACCACATTGTACCAATCTGTACTTTAAGTCTTCCTCTGGTATTTTCCCAATTCTTTGATTTATTCAGAAACCATAGCTCTTCTTAAAAGAAAAAAATATTTGTACATATCAAGTTCTCTTGAGTTTGTTCTGAGCAATTATTTTCTTGTACGGAGTTTAAATATTTTGCCAATGAATACATCAAACCCAACACATTGGGAATACAATGGATTATAGTATCTTCTGTTATAATGAAATATGTTTCCATTCTATATTTGTTATAATCTGACTTCTTCCAGTCATTGTGAAAAATCAAATTTGGAAGGGAAGCTTAGCCTTTAGATCTGTGCTAAAATCAAAAGAACTCTAGTACTTAACAGGAGAAGAATTAAAGTCTGAACAGAAGGGCTTTTTCTTGTGGGAATTCTAGTATTACTTGAGAAGGATATTCAGGGAGACAGCTATAAAAACACAACAAGTTGACTGAAGTTTGTAATTAATTTAGCAATTGCTATGACAAAGCTACAGGCATGGATCTAGCTAATAAAATGTGTCAATCATGTAGCCTTTAAATAAAGGTGCAAGAGAGTGTTTATTGTAAACTTTAATGTTGCTGCAATATTTAATCTTTCCTTCCAGACATGACCTTGTATAATAAACCACAGGTTGTTTGTTGGGAAAAGAGAACTTTATTATAGCTACAGAATTGTCATATTTCCAGGATATTGTTTTCTTTTTCTCCTGCTTTGTTTTCAGGATTTTAAATGAAGTTAATATAGTGATAATGCTTTTATAATTTTATATAGCAAGACATACACATGTTTTGGCAGTGTATATGAATAAATTCTTAATTTTTCCACAAACTGTCTTTAAAAATGGGTTGTTCTGGATATGGAAAAGCAAAGAAAATATATACTTAGGAATCAGAGTCATCATAAAAAGTAGATCAATTTCATTTCATATTGATTTTCCAATTAAATATAAATATAAATATTTTATTCTGTAGAATAAGAATTAAGTTGTGCTTTTACATTTATCCATCTAAGTAGGATTTTGTATTTCTTATGTGAGCATGATAATTACAACGTAGATTTAATCATTGTTTTCCAGCATAAAGCCCTGAAAGAATAAAGCTAAAAGCTTTTAGAATTATTGAATATTATAAATCTATTGCACATAAATATAAATCTATTTACACATAGACACACAAAAACATGCACATACACACACATATGAAAAAGGCACACACTTACTTCAAACTAACAAACTCCTAAAGATTTGCAATTTATCAATTCGGAATCTCAATTTCAGAGATTAAAGCATCTTAATAAGCCACTTGGAGCTGAGAGCTGATAGCTCACGTCTGTATTCCCACCTACTCCGGAGGCTGAGAATTGAGGATCATGGTTTAAAGCCATTCCCGGCAGGAAAGTAGAAGTGCCGCTGTGCGCTTACCTTGAGCTGAAGAGCTTAGGGACAGTGCCCAGGCCCAGAGTTCAAGCCCCACGACCAACAAAAAATAAATAAAATAAAATAATTCTTTTAAAACGCCACTTGGCAAAGTTCAAGATCTAGGACTGATAGGCAAACAAACAAACGAAACATGCCTCTTGGGTATGTATTTGTGGTGAAATAGTCAACTGATAGGCAAACAAACAAACGAAACATGCCTCTTGGGTATGTATTTGTGGTGAAATAGTCAATTGGAACAATTAATGTATAGCTTATACATACTTTTATTATTTTAATTATAAAAAGACAAGCCAGGCGCCGGTGGCTCACGCCTGTAATCCTAGCTACTCAGGAGGCTGAGATCTGAGGATTGCAGTTCAAAGCCATGCTGGGCAGGAAAGTCTGTGAAACTTATCTCTCATAAACTACCAGAAAACCAGAAGTAGCACTGTAGCTCAAGTGGTAGAGCTGAAGAGCTGAGGGACAGTGCTCAGGCCCAGAATTCAAGCCCCGTGACCGACAAAAAAAAAGAAAAAAGACTTAGACTCAATCTTTTTGAAATTTGCTAGAATACATTACTACTCACTGTACTCAGGGATTTTGTACAAAAGACTCTTAGAGTAATTCCTGTGCCTAGCTACAAGTTATTTCCTGTGAATAGTATCTCCCTTAATCCTCCCAGTCCCTTTAACTATTTAACTATTCACACATTTCACAATAATATCTTATACTTTATGTCTGGATGTATATGTACAGTATTGATATTTTCAAAAAATACAAACTTAAGAGAATCTTTTTTTTTTGGTTGAGCAGTGATCTGAGAGATGACTGTGGATTTTATACTATGTTCTTTCTTATGTAAGCACATCAGAGATAAAACTGCTTTTCTGGGTTCATTGTAACTCATGGCCATGTTACAATTTATTAAGCTACATATTGGCCATATTCCCTTGAAGTAACCCTCCCTCTCCATGTTCATTATATTAATTATTTTATCATCTGGTCACAGCTGCTATGGAATGCCTATTCTTAAGATGAGTTTTTAACTAGAGTTAATTATCATGCTACTTGATTTACAGAGCAAGACAGCAAAACTACTATGTGTTTTCATCTGCATTACCAACAATATGTCAGCATAGTAGTTTACAGAAACATGTAATGGACATTTACCTTTCTTTCTAGTTAGATTTCAAAGTGTGTGTATGTGTCTGTGTGTGTGTACATGTGTGTGTGAGAGAGATGGAGAGTGATGGGGAGAGAGAGAGCTGCCCTTCAGCACACTTTACAAGATGAGAATGGTAATCAACAAATTATATAATGTCCAGGGATCTAAAAATTCTGCATAGTATGTTGACTTATACTTACGTTGCTTCTAATTCATAAACACACTTGTTTTTAAGATGCTATTCTGCATAGACAAAAAACACAGTCCCTTTATTTTCATATATGTATTATTTTCTAGTCATTCCCATTTTATTTTTACTATAAATATAAACTGTAATACACAATATCAATTTATATTTTCCTTAGTGAAGGACTGGGTAATGCACAGTTGGAATTCTTGATCCCAAATCTAAGGGTACATGTGATCAAATCACAGTACTTATCATTTTTTCAATGCTTTTGTGCCCACATTTCTTCAGTTGTACTAGAAAGTAATGATATTGGATTTGCAAGTAATTCAGTAGTAGAAGAAATGTCTAGCATGTACGTGAGTTCAGACCCAGCATTGAACAAAAATGTAGTGATATTGACAACTAACTCTCTAAGGTCACGAAGAGGGAACAATATGCTTATATATGAAAAATGACACTCTCATCTTATTTGACAGTGATCTCTCTGTAAATGCTAATTTTTTTATCCTTTCCAAATTCATCTTATCTTGATATTATACTTTGTGGTTTTCCAAAGAATTTCAACAAATAAAAATCACCTGTGATTAAAGCAAGCATAAATAATTTTCTTGTTGACATATTAATCAATTTAAGATGAAGGGGTAAATTTAATGTTCCTTTCATGAAGAAAGAACCTTCCTTGTAACTAAAGAGGAAGGCAGACCAAGATTCTAGAAGGCTACATCATGGAAAGGCATTCAATATCATATCCGAGGGAAAAAAAAGCAGAAAGGTACATCAATATACCAGATTGGAACAGGAAGCATGTCAGATTCCAAGAAGCATAGTAAAGAAAATCTTTTAGGAAATGCCTAAGTATTCCATAGGTAAGATTTAGAGAAAGTTAAAAGGCAGGATAAATCAATGGAAGGAGGAGAGAGAAAGGAAGAGGTATTGGGGGCTGAAAAGATAAAAATATATTACATGTATGTACACTATATACATATATGCAAGTACATTTATATATAAATATGCTTACATCAGTAAATCCTTTTGAAAATAAAAATACAAATAAAAAATAATAGAATTATATTGAGAAAGGGATTGGAGCTCTGAAGCCACAATGGCTGTATAAGATTGTATTTGTACTCACTATATTTTAGCACAGGCTACTATTTTTTTTGTCCTATCTCACATCATTCATTTACACAGTAAAGAAAATAGTTGTCTATGAGAGTTCACATTTATAAAGTTCCACAAGAGTAGCTAGCAGATAGCATATGTTACTTAGTTGTATTGCTAGTAATACAATAGCATAAAGAGAAAAGCAGCAATATATATAATATTGGGATTTGTTTACAGTTCTCTTTAATATTTGAGGAAATAAGTTTGGATTTCTAGATAATTGGGAGGTTCTAGATAAAGATTCTCACTACTTGGTGTGAATAGACGAGTTGTAGAATATAAGAATCACTAAATCTTACATGCTCCTCTACAGATACTATAATCCAAAAGGTAAGAAGCTTGATTTAGGAAAATAAATAGTTCTGACCTAGGGGCTAGATGTATAATATTTTGAGAAATTTTGCTATGAGATCATGTGAAACAAATTATTCAGTTCTAGTCAATGCTTTTATTTATGTCATCTCCCCATTTCACAACATGTGGGATTTATTTTTTCCAAATGAGAAGAAGAAAATTGGAACACTTCAATTACTTCAGAAAGCCTTTTGCCCTCTCTCCCTCACTATATTCAAGTAAATATCAGCTCGGAGAATTTTTGCAAGATGTGTTTAGTAGAGGGGAAATATGACCATGAATACAAAGAGATATATTTGGGAGGACCACAGCCCTTTTCTACTCAACCTGAGAAATGTAAATGGGCCCTCCTCATAATTACAGGTGAAAGTGGCTTTATGATTCTACAACTGAAGTAGAGCAAGAGGAATACAATCCTGTGTCAGAGCCCAGAATCAGGAGGAAGAGTACCTTGAGCAAATCGGAGTGGGTAAAAAAAAGAGGCAGGTATACTCAGGAATAATTGTCAACTCAGAGGACAGAAATATGTACTATGTTTCTAATCCTTCCAGCAACAAATATTTTTGAAACCTCATGGGAACTTACACTCTTGGCCCAACTGCTGCAGCACAAAGTTGTTAGAAGAGCTTTTGTTATCCAAAGGTATTGTAAAGTACTTGCAATATCATATTTGACATACATGTTGTCACTAAAAGCTTATGTCTCTAGAATATATTCCTCTCTTCCAGATACTCAAGCTGAAATTAAGTGCTTTCTTTGGATCAAGTATCATAATTTTGTTATTGCAAGATCCAAGCTGAAGTTGACTAACATGTCCCATGATAACCGATCTCTGACTATCTGAGTGTATAGTCAATACAAAATTTATTATATAAAAATCCAAGTCCCTATTTGTATATAATCCACAGCTTTTCCCACACAAGTTCTTTCCCATTCTTTCACTCAAAGATGCATGGATAATTAATCCATGTCTGTTCCAGTATTTCTCTATCTCTCTCCCACTGTTTGGTGTTTCCATTTTCTCAAAACCCTTTACTGATGACTATGCACACTCTTGACATTTTTGCCACTCCAAACTTTGATCACAAGAGCAGGAAACTCTTCCCAGGTTCACCTTCCAGAATCATTTCCATTACATATTTCTCAACCCAGTTAGTGGTGCTTTAATTTCTTGAAATGGTAGCCCGGCTCATATCAATTTCCTGTGTTCATAAGTATGCTGTAATGACATATCCCAAAACACATTCTTGTTTATTGCTGCCTGACAAAATTCTACCTGTCCTGTAATGATATTTCATATCATTAGCTCTCAATAAGTGGATCTTGAATTCATTGTGTACTATCTCACTTTTGAACAATGCTACAACTATTGACACATCATAATCAGCAGATTGTGTGTAATGCAATGATCTATTAGGTTGATAGCCCTTCTCGTTACATCCAATCATCTCCAAGTTTTGTTGCTGGTTTTGTCTACATGCACTCAGAAGCAGAGAATGATTTTCTCTAAAAGCACAAGTAAGACAGCCTTAGTAAGTGTAGACCTGAAATGCCAGCCTCAAGAATGTGAGTTAGAGGCATAGAATTTCATTGTATATATAAACCACAATTTCTTGATCCATTCATCTACTGAGGGGCATCTGGGTTGGCTCCCTCTATGCCTTCATCAGAAAGAATGACACCACCCCATTTGTTAAGAAATGAAAAGGCTTGGAAACAATTATATTAAGTGAAGTAAACAAGGCCCAAAGAAACATAGGTCCCATGGTTTCCCTTATTTGCCATAACTAGTATATGTCTAGGACAAGCAGAAAAGCTCAGATAAGATGATGTTAAGTGAAATGAACCCCAAGATAGGGACACAAATGTTTTTTTTTTTCTTCCTTACTATTGTTTCTAATGTATTTATAAGGTACCATGTGATATTTTTGGTGCTTTGTATGTCCCTCCCCCATGGTATAACACCTGTTTTCACTATATTTGATATTGGTATAATTTTGGGAGGGGAACGGAAAAAAACAAATTGTTTAAATAGGGATACAGGTGGACCCACTGCAACAATGAGATGTACAAGACGCTATGTCGAAAAACAAACTTTACAATTTAGGTTGTGGGTGGGTAGAGGAGGGGGAAGTGGGGGCTGGGGGATGTAGTTGAGGAGGTGGGAGGGACAGGATGTTAGGGAAAAACAAAGGAGGAAGCAACAATGCTGGATAAGAAGTGCACTCATTACCTTGCTCATGTAACTGTAACCCCTCTATACAGTATTTTCACAATAAAATAACATTAAAAAAAGATGATGGTAAGCGAAATAAGTCCCACAATAGGGATCCAAGAAGTTTTTATCTCTCTTGCTATTGTTTTTAATGTACTGATAACGTAATATATGATCTTTTTTTGTTTCTTTTGTATGTTCTTCCCCCGTGGTATAACCCCTGTTCTCACTGTATTTGATTCTAGTGCCCTGCATCAGAGGGGAAGGGAAATAACAAAATGCTGAAACAAGTTGACCCATTGTAACAATGAGAAGTACAAGACACTATGTTGAAAACTGACTTTACAGGTGGTGGGGGGAAGGGAGAGTTGGGGAGGTAGGTACTGAAAGGATGATAGGGGAAAAACAAAGGAGGGGGTAACAATGTTCATTACCTTACTCATGTAACTGTAACCCCTGTGTACAGTATCTTTACAATAAAAATATATTAAAAATAAAAAAATGTGAGTTAGAAAGATCATGAGATCTAAAGAGAGTAAGCTTTATTATGAGACATTGGTGATTGTCAATGTCCTTTAGAAAAGTCACTGTAATTAGACATTTGAATAAAATGAAGTCAGGAAAAAACTAACTTGAACTTGTGAGAGAAATTCTCAAAACATGCCAAGATCCAAAAGAACTTTGTAAAATTTTGTTGTGCTTGAGGATTAAAGATAGTTGTTGGGTTTTTTGTTTTTTTTTTTTTTGAGGTAGTTTTTTTTTTAGGTTTGTTTTTGAGAGGTAGGAGGGTGTGTGAGAATTCAGCCTGACACTCTGCTGTATTGCTTCTAACTGTGGAAAATGTCTGAATTTTATTTCAAGGTAATAGAATGCCACTGTAGGGTTTTTAAGAAAGAAAAATAACATAATCTGATTTGTGTGGTAAAATTTCACACTGGCTGCTGTGTGGAGAATGGATTGAGGAACTGAAACGAGAAAGGAAAGAGGAGCATGGAAAAGTAATTCCACTTACCCCCGTGGAAAGGATGGTCAGAGTCCGAGAATATATCTCATGACATTGATTTCCTGAGAACTGCCACTCCAGAAGAGATTTTATCCCATAGTAATTGAATTAAAGCAGTATTCTAATTAAAGAATTATAACATGGTCCTTTGGCATGGAATTGGATCTTAGAAGATAAACAGTGTTTAAGAAAGCATTTGGCAATTGATTTCAGTATATCAGACTACTGTTATACCACCCCATTTAAGATAGCTAATATTTAAATAGCATAATATAAGATTATTTTATCATCATAATTTTCTTATTTTACTTTCCCAAAGAGATTTTTTTATGTTTAAACAGATGAAGTGAGTGTAACCACTTTGAAAGTTCAGCAGTCCAGGGAAACATGGAAAAGCAGTACTTGTGTTAAATAAAGGTTTGGACTTGGTAAAAGTAAAAAAAAAACAAAACAAAACAAAAAAAAAACTTTAAGTTAAAAGTCTCCAAGAGAAAAGCACTAAACTCTAGTTTTGTTTGTATTGATATAGATATAATATTGATGACAACAATTAATCCTGCATAAATCATAAATAAATGCAATAGAATTATGGATAAAATTATATATATTATAATCTAGAAATTCCAAGATTAGTAGTGGCTTGATTTCCATAGACATTTTAAAATATTCATTTAAACTGCAATAGACTACAATCTTAAGGGTGCAAATAGAAAAAAAATACTGTGACTATACTAGAGGAATATTGGACTAAAGGAGGGCATAAACTGTACTATATCGCATGGTGATATGGTGATTCATCTAGCCCTGATCTGAGGGAGGATTTTGTAGTAGAGTTAGTGCTCACCATGAGTCTTAAAGGGATGAGGAAGAGGATGGCGGATGAGAATCCAAATAAGGCCTTTTCTAGGTGTCTCCTGAAAAGCAGAATATGTGCATGGGAATGCTGAATCATTGTGCATAGTAATAACATGGTGAGGAACAGTGACTTGATGTCATAAACAATTTTAAGGAAAAAATCACCAATAGTGATTTATTTCTATTCATGAGAGGCATGACAGGTGAGAGCCCTTGAGATCTGTTTGTAGAGATAATAGAAATAATAACAACTAACTTTCAGCAATGCTTTTATTAGATTTCTTAATAACAATTTTACGCAAAACTTATAATATTCACTTAATAATGACTAAATACACATTTAGGCACATATAAACATGAATATGTATACACATACACATATTCTAGCACAGGCTTTTGTTGAGATTGGTAGTAATTGTTCAAATCTACCTGAAATATCTTCTGTTATTTATGTTTAAACATATACACTAGTTCGTGCCCTTTTTATACTACTTTATATTTGCCAAACTCATCCTTCAATATGTGTGTGTTCTCTTTTGTTAGGCATAATTTTTAGGTGGAATTTCCTCCTTTTATTATGCTCACTCTTACTAAATCTATCATGTGAGGTCTGTGAATATTAATTTATCAATCCTTCAAAATACAATTTTTGGCATATTAGTTTGCTCAAATTGCTTTATCAAAGGTCTATGAACTTGATGACTCTGTGAAAGAAAAATTGAGCCAGATTGGATAAAATGGGAAAGAAGCTTTATTTCATAAGGAGAAAGACTGAATTCAGCAATTAAAGCAAATGGGGATAGATAGTTTAGGCACTAAACTGACAGAACTGACAGAAAAGTATTAGAGATTATTAGAGGGGTATTAATGGAGATGATTAGGTTGTGTGTTTGCTAATTAGAGGATCTGTGGATAGGCTTTTATTCTCCACAGAGATGGAGCAGGGACGGTAGAGCTCCATTCTGATCTCTACACTTCAGAAGAACAGATTCCAGACCATTAAGAAAGAATTCTTGGATCTGTAGCTAGTAAGATGAAGGGAGAAGATTTCCATTTTATGTCAACAGCAGATAAACATTTTTATTTATTTACTTATTTTTATTGTAAAGATGATGTACAAAGGGGTTACAGTTAGGTATTACAGTCAGGTATTAAGTACTTTTTTTTTAACAGTGTCACCTTTTCCCTGATTTTCTCTCAGCTTTTTTCCCTCCCTGACCAGTCCCCCACACCCCAAGTTGTATAATAGTTCATTTTTTCATTTTCAACATAGTGCTTAGTGAGTACCACTGCTGAATTAGTTCACCCTTTCTCCCACAATTTTATTGCTTCCCCTTCCTCTCTCCAGATCAGACAAAAGGAACAGAAAACAAAACAAAACAAAACAAAACAAAAAGCAGTTATCAGAGAGGAAAAAAAGAAGAGGAGGGAGGGGCAGGAGGAGGAGGAAGAAGAAAAACACACACACACAAAATGTAAAATAGGCCTGGTGCCAGTGGCTCACCCTTATAATCCTAGTCAGGAGGCTGAGATCTGAGGATCATGGTTCAAAGCCAGCCTGGACAGGAAAGTCCCTGAGACTCTATCTCCAATAAAACACTAGTAAACCAGAAGTGGCGCTTTGGCTCAAGTGGTAGAGAGCTCACCTGCAGCTGAAGAGCTCAGGGACAGCGCCCAAGCCCAGAGTTCAAGGCCCACAACTGACCAAAAAAAAAAAAAAAAAAGAGTAGAAACCTCTTAGTATTTCCATTCCTTGGCATTGAGTTTTATAAGCATCATTTTATATGATCATATGCACAGAACTACATTTTAAAATGACATATTTTTCAAAGTAAGTACTTTTAAGAGGTTGTTCTGGAGTGAACAATCAGAAATAAAGTTGTCTACTATTTTATCGAATTGAGCAGAACAGTAAAGCTCCCAGAAGATTCAGTTTGACAGGAGAAATCTAGTGTTCCACATTGCCGGAATTTCAAAGCCCACACTCAGGTTTAAGAATTGGCATTTTCTGAGAGGTAGGAGGAGGAAAGTCGGTGGCATGTGTCTTAGTTAGTCTTGTTGATTTGCTGGTGATCTCTGCCATTCCTTGGATGAAGCTGTATCTCACAAAGCTGGGATTCGATCTTGACATGCTTTCTCTCTGTGTGTCTGAATAAAGACACCTCTTTGTTATAAGGACAGCAGAGTTATCATTTAAATCGCATATCTCATTGCAGCCTGACGTCATACCCGTGATGACTCTGTTTACAGATAAAGTTCGTTTTTCAAAAATGCTAAAAATAAGGCTAAATGTTCAGTAACTCTTTTGTCCAGTTTTTCTTTCGATAGGTCATAAGTTTTAGAAAAGTTTTAGAATTGAAGTGGATAAAGTTACCCATTCTGGCAATGAGATTTTCCAGCATCCTGTTGCCAGAGTATAGAAGCCCACACTCCAGCTGCCAGAAAGTGACCAGGTGGGTTTGTTGCTGGATGGGGACACACAAGGTGGGGCTATCTGAATTGATAGTGGGAAGCCCAAAAGAAGGGTAGTAACCGGATGTTGTGATTTCTGCACAACCAGAGAAGAATTTCCCACCTGTCCTTTTGTATATCTGATTCATGCCTACTTTGTGTTACCAGCTTGTATAAATCCTAGGGTTTCCCCTCGCTCGCCATCTTCTTTCCGGTGCTTGTCTGGTTCAAGTTACCAACAATACTCTTTATCTTACCTAAAATTTGGCCTTGGTCTCTGTTAGTCTGTACTGCCCTAATACGTTCACAGGGAAACTGACAAAAGACGGTTTCCTAATTCTTTCCTGAACTCACACATGTACAGACGTCCCAGCTGTTAATATTCCACAGTAAGGTGGCCCATTTTATTATGCTAATGCATCAATGTTGATACACTTTATCACTCAAAGTCTGTATTTTGCATTTTGTTTTCTCTCAGTGTTGGATACCCCATAGTTTGGAAAAATGTCCAGTGACAGTGGTACTATTTATTATATTTATATTATTATATTATATATAACATATACTATATAATGTATTATAGTATGTTATATAAATATAATAAATATAGTATATATAAATATATTATATGTAAATTTATATGTATATATAAATACATAAAAATAAATATATGCTATATTTATATTAAGAAATATAAATATATACTATATTTTTATATATTTATTATATTGCCCTAACTGCTTTAAAATCTTAGTTTCCTCTATATACTGATCCTTCTCTTTCCCACTTACTCTTGGCTAGAATTGAACTTTGTTCTCTATCATAGTGCCTTATCCCTGAAAATCATGAAGAACAAATTACATGGAATGTAGCCTTTCCAGTGAGACTTCTTTGTTCTAATATTAGGAACTTAACATTTCTCTGTGTGATTTCTTAGTTAGACTGCTTACTTCTTCAATGCCAAAGAGCATTCTATTATTTACATGAACCATAATTTTATCTACTCATCCAGCTTTGCACTTATCTGTCTCTTCTTCATATAAAGGACATCCTGCACAATTGTCACCTTTTATAATTATAAATAATGCTTCTATAAACAACTCTTCACAGAATTGTGTATATGTGTGTATAAATTGTAAATGAATGTATTTTTGTTTCAATAATTTTGCTGAATTTATACAGGTTTTAAGAAAGCAGATTTAAAAGTTGTTTTATTACATTTCACCAAAACAGTGTTACTACTTTGTTTTTCTCTTCCATCTCAAAGGCATATTCTAGTTCACCAGAAGATGAGAGAAGAACAAGGAGGAGGTGGAACAACAAGAGGGGGAAGAAGACTCTGGCTGATAATGTCAACAACAAAAGCTAACCTGAAGAGGAACATAAGAACAGCGTAAAATAGATAAGATGTTTCAGTACAACAGAGGAGGTGAACACTCTTTTATATAGTGTCATACTCACTATGAGAACAGAAAGTTTTGATAAAGTTCTTAGAAATAGAAGAAAACAGCATCAACTTTGGAAGCAACTGTAAGTCAATAGCAGTTTCATACTAAAGAAGAAGACAATGAATTTGCAATTATTCTTATATCCAAAAATATAGGTAAACATGAAGAAACTTTCCATATATTATTTAATTTTAAATAAACAAATGCAACTCACAGCCTTATCAGAAAAAAAAAAGATTTTGCAAGGTATGGGATTGGCATTTTTGAAAACCCTGAGTAGAAAGGGAAAGAGTTTTCTAGAAGAAAGTCTGAAGCCAAAAGATCAGTGCATTTTCTTCTCATAAAAAGTACTAAATATTAAAGGTTTATAACAAAGATTTTTGCTTAAGAGAGATTAAAATGTAGGTGAAATGTATCCCAAAAAATGACACTTTGTCAGGACCTAATATTGACTTTTTTTTGGCAGGTTTTTTTTTATTGTTGTTGCTGTTTTTGAAAGTGTTCTTAATAGTCATAATCAAATTAAATTTCTACAGCATTAGTCTTGTGTATATTTGAGAGCATTGTTCTTTTTATTTAACATTTTAATCTGTTCCTTTAAATTATTTTCAAGTAGTTATGCAAGGGTTTTAATTTTGTATGTTCATTTATGTGTTCAACATATATATCTTGATCAGTTAACTCCGTCCATCATCCCCCATCCTACCAAATTGCCTACCATCGCCACAAGTTCCTAGTGCCATTTTTATGTATACATCTTGAATGTTATGATTGTATTCACCTCCATTCCTCTTTCTATTTATTCATCTCCACTCCTATCTGCCCTATACCCACACTCAAACATGCTTCAAAATTCTGGTATTGATTTTCTTAAAGAATCCGTTAAATGTTCAAAAGGGTTACACAGCAAGAGCTCACTTGTATGTATGTATACAATACGGGGTTTCCTCACATATGCATATCTATATTTATAACTTGTATCAATCATCATTTATCTGTCTAGAGTCCTATATATGTTTACATGAGAATATAACCAATAAAATTGAAGGAAATATATAGCTACAAAAGAATTGTGTGTGTGTGTGTGTGTACATGTGTGTGTGTGTGCATGTGTGTGTTTGATCAACCTGATTAAATTATGGTATTTGAGGTGTGAGGTATCACAGTGAAAACCTTTTGAGCAATTAACAGTCAGTGTAAATAAAGAATATTAGAAATTGAAAAATATTTGGTGTGGGATGTAATAGTGGGAGCAGATAATTTGAGTGGAGAGGAGGAAGAAGGTCAAACATAAAAATCTATGCACATAAGCCAGGCGTTGGTGGTTCATGCCTGTAATCCTAGCTACTCAGGAGGCTGAGATCTGAGGATCTCTGCAAAACCAGCCTGGTCAGGAAACTCCATGAGACTCAACACCAGAAAACCGGAAGTGGCACTGTGGCTCAAGTGGTAGAGAGCTCTCCTTGAGCTGAAGAGCTGAGGAATGGAGCCCATAGTTCAAGCCACACGACCGACAACAACAACAACAAAATCTAGGCACATGAATTAAAATGTAACAAAGAGTCTTTTTAGAGAAAAAGAATGAGCAAGGAGGACTAAGTAGGTGACTGATAAAGGTGTTTTTGTCCATAAAGTGACAGGTTACAATGGAATACGCTTGCTTAACTTTTTTTTCTAAAAAAAAACTATTTTAAAAGTCATTGTTCAGAAATTATGATATATATTTTATATGCATGATATATGCGAAGATCTGTATTTTTAATAGGCTGTTGGAAATGGTGATTTGCTTGATTACTTGAAAAATCTCAATAGCATAACCAAGTCCTAAGTAAACAGTAATAAACACATGGAGGTAAGTCATTCTTACTTAAGTATATGTGTGATAGATTTATACCATTGGAGTTGTTTTATTGATTTGTTAATAAATAATATAACTTTTAATCTATAGCTTCACCTTGATTCAAAATTTTATTTTTATTATAGGAGATAAAAATAAAGCACACATACTTCAAATTATTTCTTCATATCTACATACAGAGATTTCAAAAGTATTATCCTTTTTACTAAGTTAGTCATTAGAACCTTAGCATGGTTCATGTATATAATTCAGAATAATATTTGAAGTAAATACAACTGTAATTAGTATATTACTCTAATAAATGAAAGTTTTTTATTGGCTTTTATAACTTTTCTTCTAATTTTAGTTCATTTATTTATTTTTAGTTCATTTCATTAAAATTAGTATAAATGTGGAACAATAAATAGAACACTTTAGAATTAAGCTACAAGAAGGAGAAAAAATATCTTCCTTTAGTATAGAATATTTGGAAATAATGAAAATTGGATAAAAAAGAATAAAATAAAATCACCACATGAAACAATCTATATAGCTAGTTTTTATCAATAATAAATTTAAACATTGAAAACGTCAAGAAAGCATAAAAATCTAGTTAACCAGATTAGAATTAGCTAACACTGTATTTGAAATTTTTAATGGTTAATTTTTTTCTTTTAATTAATTAATTTATTTATTATGTGGTTCCAGGAATCGAACCCAGATCCTCACACATGCTAGACAATCACTCTACCATTAAGCCATATTCCCAGGGCTGAATTAGCTAACATTTTGAACCATCCCATTCTTCTACTGATGTAGTTATTGATATGATTTGAGGAGCAGAAATATTGCTGTTTCCCAAGCTGGCAATAGTCTCCTGCTTCAGTGACCCAAAGCTGGAACACAGTAAATACTATGAACTGTTGGAATTCTACCTTTTAATATATGTCTTTTTTTATTTCTGAGTTCATTCTCTGAGCAAAATTGGCAAAATAATCTGTACATGAGAAAATCCTGCATTTTCCCATAATAAAAGTAGACCAGATATGTACTTGTATGACAAGCATCCTATTATATCATATTACAAAAATTTATAGATGTCTTTAATATGAAATTTCTAACTACCAAAGTTATTGTTCATTTGAAGGCATACTAGCTGATTGAGTGGCTAGGTTGAAACCATTCTTATAGTAGTCACTGAAAACACAAAAGGAAGAAAACAATATTTCTTTATGGCTAAAAGTGATTCCTGTAATAATAAGAACTTTGATAAGAAATACTTCTATTTTAGTGTGTATTATGAATCCGTTTTTTCCAACTCACCAGTGTTTTATTTCCTCTTTCAAATGATTTTTCCCAATTTATTTATGTTTAATTACCACAAAACCTTAAGACTGATCACACTTTGAACAATGGTATATGTTTCAAATGTATAGGTAGATAGATATATAGATAGATAGATACTAAATAAGTTAGAAAATGATTTAAAAGATCATTACAAACATATATATGATCTAAATCAGAAGAGTATGATATTTGAAATCTTACCCATAAAATATTTCTAGAAATAACTTAAGACCTAAAATATTTAAATAACTATATCCATTCAAGTAATTATGAACCAAGGAAAACATTAAAAAATTATATGTAGGAAGAATAAAAGAACTTTTAAAGCAGAGTGATTTATTTTGATGTGAATTATGATGAAGGCATAATTACTTTTTACTCTTCCTTTTTAAGCTTTAATTAACATTGAATGTATTTTAGGGGTTTTGACTTCATGTTAACCTACAACTTTCATTATTCTTTATTAAAAATAACAAACCTGATAGTGCCATTTTGAATCAGATATTAAGAGAAAATGGATGTAAACATGACAGGTGACATCACATTTTTGATGGGAAATATTTGATATTACAATTATTATTATGCAAAACAGTATAAAAATAGCAAATTTTATTTTGCCTCTGAAATTGTCATTTCATAATTGCAGCAATTTTCTATTCTTAGAGAAAGTATTTTTTCATAATATTACAAAAAATGTTATCAGAAAATGTTCTACCTAAAATTTCTTTTTCACCCAATATTTCAATTTGAACTCTTCCTTCCTTGAAGTTTAAATTGAATGTCAGGAACAAGAAGGTTTGCAGAAATCTACCAGCTATGATTCTTTTCTTTAATGAGCCTTTCTCATACTGAACTCATATAATGAGATGGAGAAATACAAAAAGCAATATTTGACAATGAAGCAAAAGCAAGTTAACAAACCAATTTAATTTTAAGAATATTTTTGTTTTGCAAGGAAATAGTTTTAACTTATTTCCTTTTGAAAGGAAAAATACAGTGCAAACATATATGTAGCAAAGCAAAAATGACAGTAAGTAGTAAAATGTAGAACAAATGAAAAACAAATATAAATAAGAAATTTTTATTTTTTATGTTACATAGCAGCAAGTATCATGAAATCAAAAAAGCAAAAAAAAGAAATCAGAACTAGAGTATGGATTTCAATACCACTCTAAGAATTAGCATCTATATAATATTTAACTTATACTGTATTTTTATATAATTTGTAAACTCTAAAGAGAACATAAAAGGAAAGAGGAGGAAAATGTTACAATCCAAAATCTGGTTGCAGTGCTCTATCTATCATCTATCTATCTATCTATCTATCTATCTATCTATCTATCTATCTATCTATCTATCTATCTATCTATCTATCTATCTATCTATCTATCTATCTATCCATCCATCCATCCATCCATCTATCTATCTATCTATCTATCTATCTATCTATCTATCTATCTGTCTATCTATCTATCTTTCTACCTATCTATTATTTAAGCCTCTACTAATCACTTTTGATGATTTTTGCCAGGCAATTTTGCTAAAAATATTTGTTTCATATCTTCCTCATTTTGGAAGAATAGTCATTTTGGATATAGAATTTGATAAATCTTTCATTTTCCACTAAAAAAATAAAAAAAGAACAGAAAATTGATGTGTTACGCTTGTCCTACTTAACTGATACACACATGTATCTTATCTTTATGATACCCATTTTTAATGGATTTTACCCATAATTTAAAGGTACTTCTTTAAGAATTTTGCCATTAATCTGTTTCAATGTTCTTTTGTAATTTTCAAATTACAGAACTGTTAACTGAATATTTGTTCCTTTTTCAATAATGATATTAGGTAGAAATTTCAATACTTAAAATTGTCCTAATGAGAGAATGAAATTAAGGCTTGGAAAATGCAAAGGAATAACATATGGGAGGAATGAATCTAGATTTTCTCACCATGTACTGAAAATTTCATAAAGTCTGAGGAACCAAAATGAAGAGATTAAGGATTCAGTTTGTGTCCAGTCAAAAATGTTAAGTTTGTTCCTCGTCCTTAATCTGCTCATTTCACATGAACAGATTCCTCAGGCTTTATAAAATTTTCAGACCATGTTCAGTAAATCCCAAATAGAATTGTGGTGATTGGATTAAATCGGAAAGTTCATAAAATAAATTGTCTTTTGACTTCAATAGGAATTATGGGGCTATTTACATGAAGGACTTTGCTAGCAGGAACATTTTGTGATTGAATGGTCATTACATCTCTAGTTTTGTCATCTGTAAATACTTTACACAAGTATTTAATCTTGAAATACATGATTGAACCTGATAATAACTTCTTGAGATGCTGCCTTAAAGACTTTTATGAATCCCAGTTATTCATTTTTTAAATTGAACTTACTGTAGACTCTGCTGTCATGTGAGTTGGTAAGTCTACATCTGCAGACAAAGCATCATCCTATTAAAAAAGGGAAATATAGATTTGATGACTTGATGTTTTATGTTTGTTCCATTTACTATTTTGGCCATGGTAGGATTGTCTTTTCTCACAATCATACTTTACTAAGTCAGTTCAGTCTTCATCTGTTCACAGTTTTTTTTTGAGGAAAACCTTTGTTCTTGACTGAATAGATAAATATAAGAATTTCCTAGTGGAGCTGTGGCAGGAAAAAAAGAAAGAAAAAACAAATAAACAACAATTGTCTTCTTTATCTCAGCTAATAAAATTTTATCATGGATGTGAATGATGCAACTGGTGAAATTATTTTATCTTGTGGATTCTAGATATTCTTCTATTTTAACTGCATTTCATATTGTTCCCTGCTTATTATGCATATAAAATGATTCTGGCAAAAATGATGCGAGTTCTTAAATAATAAAATTCTTGTTTTAAGTCAGCCTTCTCATGATTTGAATAGTTTCTATAAATCTTATTAAATGTCCAAATGTGTTTGAAAGAGAATGTTCTTTTTGTTGTTGTTGTTGGTGGTGGTGGTGGTGGTGGTGGGCTTGAACTCTGGGCCTGGGCCCTTTCCCTGAGCTCTTCAGCTCAAGGCAAGCATTCTACCACTTGAGCCACAGCATCACTTCCAGTTAGTTACTTGGAGATAAGAGACTCATGGGATTTCCTGCCCGGGGCTGGCTTTGAACTGTGATCCTCAGATCTCAGCCTCCTGAGTAGCTAGGATTACAGGCATGAGCCACCAGTGCCCAGCATGTATGTTTTTTTTATAGTGTTAAGATATATGCTATTTTATAGAAGTAAATTCAGACACACTACCTCTAGATCAGTAAAATATCTCCACATCCCAGTAACAAAAACAAGATTAACAGTTATATTTTATGTTAATTTCAAAACTTTTCATATAGTTAAGAAAACGAAATTACAAAAATAGAAAAGGAAGTTAAAACAATGTATTTAAAGAAACATTCACTTAATTTGAGAAATATTTTCTAACTTGGACTATTGAAGTCTGAAATGTCCAGTCAGACATATCTGAATATATTTCTTTTTGGTTATTTCCAACAAACAAAAAAAAAGCATGTACTGAAACTGCATTCACATTGAAGAGAAATTAAATTGTGCAGATTCTATCTTCACAGAATTGCCATCATTAATTCTGTCTTCCATGATACGGTGTACCTGAGCCCTTTTTCCAGATTTAATTACCTACAACACATTTCATAATGATACATTACATTTGCTATGCCTTAGGCACGGCTTTTATTTTTATGATACTCAGTTACTTATGCCAATCCGTTTCTAAAAAGCAAGTTCTAGCTCTGGTTTTATAGCATAATGTAATTTCTTTTATTTCAGATCATTTTATATTCTGTAGGAAATTTAATTAGCAGCTTGCTGATCATATTATCAAAATGTTATAAAAGTCTTTATTGCATATGAAGGTATAATTTTCTTCCATGTCACAGCTTTGTTGTTTTATTTTGGAAATAATGGACCGCATGTCCAGAGTCTGGAAATAGAAACCTTATTAAAATACTTTTAATCAAAATTCAAATTGATACGTTGTAAGTTGACATATTAAAAACAATTCATTTGATCAACTTTATAAAGGTAGGCCTTTGAATGATATCTTCCATGTTCAATTGAGTTATCTTTTCCATGCTCTAATTTAAAAACTGTCTCCTTAGTTTATTAGTATGTATAATTAAACTAAATATTGTATTCCTGTCTGATTTTGCAAGTTGTCATATGAAATTTTTCCACTGATACTATTTAGTTTTCTAATTTGGTGTACTTTTTGGTAACACCCTTACTTTCTTTTATTTTATTTTAATTAAGTTTTGTTACTGTGAAAATACAGTACAAAGGAGTTACAATAACATGAGCAAGGTAATGAGTACATTTCTTATCCAGCATTGTTGCCTCCTTCTTTGTTTTTCCCCACCACCCCTTCCCTCCCACTTCCTCAGCTACCTCCCCTGAAGTTTGTTTTTCAACATAGTATCTTGTGCATCTATCTCATTGTCGCAACTTTGTAACTTAGCTAAATCATCTAAGTAGCTTTTACTTAAACAGTGAGCAGCAGATACAAGTAATACTGAATAGAAATTGCTAAGTAGTCTCTACACCAAGGAATTCTAAGTAATAGCTGTAATAGATAGATAGATAGATAGACAGACAGACAGACAGACAAATAGATAGATCAAGTGAAAAAAGTACATAATAGCAGGCAGAATATCAAGGATTATTACAAATGATTAAAGGCACGTCACTAAGATTTTTAAGCTTTAAGGATTTCTCATAATTCAACATTCTCATTTTCAATAACATCAACTGTTCTAATCTCGGACAAAACTGGAGAATATGCACAAAGAATTAAAAACAGTGTGTGATGGCATTTTATGCTTTGCTTATTGGTAAAAGTGACTTCTCATTTGAAATCTCAATATCTAATGAAAACTCATCACTTCTGAAATGGTTTTATGCAATAAATATATATTATAGCAGGAACTTTAACAAAAGGCTGCAAGCCAAATGCAAAATGTAACTTCATTGAGATATAGAATTGCTATCCATTCTATGTATATTGTTCTGTTTTATTTGTTTTTAAGTATTTATTTGCAGGAACAACAAGCATACTAGTTACTAGGAAAACATTGTTATATTATGATTTGTTTTAGTGTACTTCAGGGTGTTCAAGTTTCTAAACAGAAACTTACTCCAAAATTAATTTTGCTCTGTATATAAACTCTCTGTAGTGTATAATTTGTAGTGCTTCGAAGGATTAGTGTGCTATTGGGTTAAGTAATGGTACAATGGAGAGTTTTTTGCTTGTACATCATAATATGAACAGCTCATACATGATTATCTTTAGGAAAGTAATTCATTCTGCGGGTATTGTAAGTCTTTAGCTGCTTACTTGTTTTATTGTTGTTGTAATTAATAATGTTTCTAGTAGTTAATGAGCCAAAATAAAGAAAAGAATAGCTAACATTTCTTTGTGAAACCCAAAAAATATTTACACAAGCATGTGTGTGACGTAAATTGCAAGAAGTTTATAAATCATTTTTATCTATATATAATGTAAACAGAAAAGGATAGAACCTGTAGGAGTTTCAATAGAAGCTTTTAAATGACATGATGAAAGTTTTTTAAATGACCATCAAACTACCTAAAGATTGTTGTTTCCCTAATAGTCAGGAGAATTCAAATTCAAATTGAGGAACTATTGTACACACAAAATGGTTTATATTTAAAATTAATAAACATTTAAATAATAATAACATGTAAAAGTAATCAAAAGCAGCTTCAAATTTTCCTATGGAAAATGAGTTCCACTAAGATTCTGGATAACACTCTCATACCAATGTTTAAAATTTCAGTTAAGAAAACTGGGAGAAAATGAGGGAAAGGGTGAAACTCTTCAAAAAGAAATGTACTCAATATCTGATTTATGTAACTGTAGCACAGTATATATCACCGTTACAATAAAAATGAATTTAAGAATTTGCCTAAATATGCATGAGGCATCTGTTTTCTCTTTATATATGTGTGTATCCGTGCAGTTTTCTAAAATATGTATAACAAAAAAACAAGGGTAACTTAGGGCTTTTGACCAATAGTATTTATTTAAGTGTTTATGCTATACAATGATTGAATATATTAAAATATTGATTGCAGTTGTTCTATAAAGAAACAATGTAGTTTATAGACAACAATATGATAATATATAATGGTCAATAATAATAAGGTAATCTAGAACATAAATTGAACTAAAGTCAAACAATTACACTACATTATAAAAAACTAGAAAACAGGTGCTGAGTAACAGTGGTTCCCTCCTGTAATCATGCCTACTCAGAAAGCAGATACCTGGAAAATCATAGTCCAAAGAAAAGTTAAAGAGACTCCATCTCCGATTAACCACCACAAAGCCAAATTAGCACTATGGCTCAAGTGGTACAGCACTAGGCTTGAACAAGAAAGCTAAACAAAAGCATGAAACTCTGAGTTGGAGCCTGGTTAATCACACACACACACACACACACACACACACACACACACACACACAGAGTTTAGTGAGCTTTTAGAATTTAGGAAGAGAAATAGAGTTTAGGAAATTTAGAAATAGAAATATAGGGAGGAACTTGATTTAATAAAAAAAAATACCACTATAATATAGTGAGAAAAGAATTACAATGATACCATTCTATGTATGGAGTCATACATAACAGGAATGCACAAGGACAGAAAATCAATAAGAATATCTATAAATGATGGAATTACATAAAGTAATAAACAGGACTAGATAAAAAAATGACTAAATGTTTTATGTGATGATACTTCCCTCCTAAATTGATAAGTGCAAAGTAGAGCAACAAGGCAGTACCCCAGAACTATCAACTTTTCAAACTTTTTTGATAGTATCACATCCTTGGAGAGAAAATTTAATCATCCATTGCCATTATACATCTAAATTAGAACATATATTATGTAAAATAATCTGGCATTATTCAATTTAACAAAAAATATTTACTTACATATACGCTTTCTGATTTATGGTGCAAAAGTTTTTCCACAAATCATATGATGGTGGGCTAGTTGGGTCTCTCTCTCTCTCTCTCTTTCTCTCTCACTCTATATATAGTACATTATATATAATATAATATATAATGTATCTGTGTGTTTAAATAAATGTAAAATATGTATATTATATATATATATTTTTTTGGTCATGGGGCTTGAACTGTGGGCCTGGATGCTGTCCCTCAGTTCTTCAGTTCAAGTCAAGCACTCTACCACTTGAGCCACAGTACTACTTTCGGTTTTCTGGTGGTTAATTGGAGATAAGCGTCTCTGCCTTTCCTGCCTGGGCTGGCTTTGAACTGTGATCCTCAGATTTCAGCCTCCTGAATAGCTAGGATTACAGGTGTGAGCCACCAGTGCCTGGCTCAAACTGTGTATATATAAAATCTACTATAATATATATATATATATATATATAATTGATATATATATATGTAATACATATGTACTTTAACTCCACAATACATGACTCTCTATGGGTATTATACAGACATTCTTAGTCAATTAATAACTTGTTTTGTTGTTGCTGACACCAATAATATAGCTAATGAGCTACAAAATCAGAGGATACACAATAATTCTTTTGGAGAACTCAAAGTATGCATATGTATCCAAGAAAAGACATGAGTCACAAAATTGCAGATACTAAGAGGTCTTATTAAACATCTATGCCAGGTGAGGACCCCATGATATTGGAAGAACGATACAGTCCATGTCTGTATATTGGTTAGTCAGGAGATGGATGTGTAAGTTGTGAATCCAAAAGGTAGAAAGCCCAAAGAGCACAGGGCATGTATGCTTGAAGAGGGAGAGATGAGTGTTCTGGTTCTGTCTACCTTCAGCATAATGGATCCTGCCTGCTCACATTGATGGAAGAGTTTTCCTATATTACTCCATTCAGATTCAAATACTACTCTCCTCTGGGACCATCCCCCAACACAGACATATTCCAAAAAGGACTTTACCAATTCTCTAGCTTAAGCATATAATAACCATAACAATGTTATTATAATAATGTCAGCCATAGCTAATGACTCTTGGATAAAATCAAATTGTTTATTAATGGAGACATTTTTAAAAATAGAGAGAAGAGCATGTGATATGAGAAAAAAGGTATATGGAATTTAAATAGGATAAAATTACAAAGGAAGTTTATTTTATGTGAAAACACTACATATTTAAGAAATATTTTTTAATATCTTTAAGTCATAGGAGAAATATGAGGAATAGCTTCATAGAAAAATTAAAATTAAAGTATTAACAGAAAATCAACTACAGCAAACAACTGACAAATGTAAAGTATGGCATCTTACATCTGTAGACTGACAGGCACTGTCATGGCTCAAGGAAATTTAATAAAGGAAAAGAAAATAAAAACATATTTTGGTAATATGCTTAATTTCAAAGATAAAGAAACATACATGATAGAACTTCACTATAGCTCTTCTAGACATTATCAATAAAAATAAAAAAAAACTCTAAAATACTTTCAAGGAAATTGCACATAAAAATAATCTGTGAAATATTTTTAAAGAAATTGTACAAATTACTAAAAGACATTAAATACAAGTTATAAAACTTTAAGACCTTTTATGGAAAGGTCATAAAAAACATAACAAAATCATTTTAAAATTCAAATAGCAATGATCTGTAAGGTAAACAATCTCATTTCAATATCATGTAAATGTGAAGAAAAAGCACAAAGTAGAAAATTTATGGTATATTTTGTATGTATAAGCATGATAAATATGTGTAACACATAGCCATGTATAGGTATAACTAAAAGAAAACTGGAAAAATGTTGTAAGGGAAAGCTTTAGAAAACGCTCAGAATGTAGAACAGTTAGAGAATGATAAACAAATAGATGTAATAAAATAAAAAAGCTTACAAGAAAGACAGTCAATAAAAATCAAAGATCTGAGTAACTATATAAACTAGAGAACAAAAGCTCATACAAATACAATGATGCTAATTGAAATGAACTCCAAGTTAAATGAACAAGGACTTTTTTTTTAATGTGTTTTTTTTGGGGGGGGGGTCCAGTCGTGGGCCTGAACTCTGGGCCTGAGCGCTCTTCACCTCAAGGCTAGTGCTCTACCACTTGAGCCACAGCACCACTTCCGGCTTTTTACCTTTTTTCTTATGTGGTTCTGGGGAATCAAACCCAGGGCCTCATGCATGCAAGGCAAGTGCTCTACCACTGAGCCACCTTCCCAGCTCTAAAACAAGGATTTTTTGTGTGTGTGAAAATACCATACAGAGGCGTTACAATTACATGGGCAAGATAACGAGTTCATTTCTTATCACGCATTGTTGCCTCCTCTTTGTTTCCCCTTCCCATCCCTTCCCATACTCCCTCCACATCCCCCCCACCCTGTCCTCCCCCGCTCCACCAAAGTTGTAAAGTTCGTTTTCGACATAACGACTTATACATCTCATTGTTGCAATGGGTCCACCTCTATACCTAAACAATTTGTTTTTGCCTTTCTCCTCCACAAATTATACCAACATCAAGCTACTAGCACGACTATGTTTATTGCAGCATTATTTACCATAGCTAAGATATGGAACAAACCCAGATGCCCCTCAGTAGATGAATGGATCAAGAAAATGTGGATATACTCAATGGAATTCTATGCCTCCATCAGAAAGAATGACATTGCCCCATTTGTTAGGAAATGGAAAGACTTAGAAAAAATTATATTGGGGAGTTCCGGGAAGATGGCGGAGGAGAAGCTGGAGGCTAAACAAGCTCTCGCATAGAAAGCAGTTTTAGAGTTCCAGTGAACAGTCTAAAGCCAGAGAATCACACGAAGTGTGCCATCACAGGACAGAGAGTTAGGCCAGAGAGGGGAAATCCAGGCAAGGAGACAGATCTGAGCTCTTGCCAGCTCAGCAGCGGCGGTGGCGGCCTTACTGCCATACCTGAAACAGAGAGAGTCCAGGAGGAAGGAGCCAGACTCAACGGGCCAGCGGATTCTACTCAACACCAGCAAGATCCCACAAGGAGCGAACATCTTCATCCTGCAGTTCGCAGACCAGAGTCGACCCAGGAACCAAGACTCGGCATGAGTAGAAGCCTGATGTCCTCACTCCTTCTCAGGGAGCAGAGGAGGGAAGGCCACCCCTTCCCCCCCCAGTACCGGAGATCTCCATCTTGGATAACAACAAAGCTTGGCGGAGCTGCTAGCTCCAACTCAGGCCTTGGAATAAAAGGAGTCATTTAGCAGGTCACAAGAACTTAACAGCATGACCTGCCAGACTCAGCTCCACCCAGGGAAAAGTCACCCACTTCGGGAGAAGATCTTCACTATCCATACAACGGACAAGGGCCTCATATCTAAAATATACTTGGAAATCAAAAAATTAAATCCCCCAACAACAAATCCTCAAAGACACAACTGCCCAATAAATAAGTGGGCTAAAGACTTGAAGAGAAACTTCTCTGAAAGAAGGATGGCCAATAGATACATGAAGAAATGCTCAACCTCCCTAGCCATAAAAGAAATGCAAATAAAAACAACATTGAGATACCACCTCACTCCAGTTAGAATGGCTATAATCAAGAACTCTAACAACAACAGATGCTGGAGAGGATGTGGACAGAAGGGGACCTTACTTCATTGTTGATGGGAGTGTAAACTTGTTCAACCACTTTGGAAAGCAGTATGGAGGTTCCTTAAAAGACTTCATATAGAGCTCCCCTATGACCCAGCAAGCCCACTTTTGGGCATTTACCCAAATGTTTACAAACAAGACCACACTAAAGCTACCAGCACAACTATGCTTATTGCAGCATTATTTACCATAGCTAAGATATGGAACCAACCCAGATGCCCCTCAGTAGATGAATGGATCAAGAAAATGTGGTATATATACACAATGGAATTCTATGCCTCCATCAGAAAGAATGACATTGCCCCATTTGTTAGGAAATGGAAAGGCTTGGAAAAATTATGTTAAGTGAAGTAAGCCAAGCCCAAAGAAACATAGGTCCCATGGTTTCCCTTATTTGCAATATATAGTATATGTATGAGTCAAGCAGAAAAGGTAAGATAATGTGATGTTAATAAGATGAACCCTTAGATATGTATTTAAATATTTTTTGCTTTCATGCATTTGTTTCTAACACATTCATAAGATTATTTCTTTGTTGCTTTGTATGTCCCTCCCCCACAGTATACACCTTACTTTCACTATATTTAATGTAGGTATAATTTGTGAAGGAGATGGGGAATACAAGTCGTTTAAGGATATAGGTGGACCCATTGCAACTATGAGAAGTACAAGTTGTCATGTCGAAAACAAACTTTACAACTTTGGTGGGGGGGGTAATTGGGTGGGGGGGCGGGGGGGGGGGGAGGCTGGGAAGAGATGGGAAGGGTAAAAAAAGGAGGAGGCTGCAATGCTTGATAAGAAATGTACTCATTATCTTGCCCATGTAATTGTAACCCCTCTGTACAGTATGTTCACAAAAAATAAAAATTAACATTAAAAAAAGAAAAAATTGTATTAAGTGAAGTAAGCTAGGCCCAAAGAAACATAGGTCCCATGGTTTCCTTTATTTGCAATAACTAGTTTATGTCTGAGTCAAGCAGAAAAGTCAGATACGTTGATGTTAGGGGAATGAACCCTAAGATAAGTAGTCAAATGTTTTGCTTTCATGCAATTGTTTCTAAAATATTTATAAGACGACTTCTATGTTGGTTTGTATGTCCTTCCCTCATATAACCCCTGCTTTCACTGTATTTGATATTGGAATTTTTCCCCCTTTATTGTTGTTGTTTTAATGTACTATGTGAAGTTATTTCTTTTTTCTTTTTTCTTTTTTTTTCCTTTGGTTTATCCCCTGTTCTCATTGTTTTTGATTTGGGTACCCTGTGTTTTGTATATATTTATCTGATTTGAAGAGGAGTAACAAAATGGTGAGGCAAAGGGCACAGAGCAAACCAATGCAACAGCGATACTCACAAGACACTGTTGGAAATAAACTTTACAACCTGGGGGTAGGGGTAGGGGTGGGGGGCTGGGAGGGAGGGAAATTGAGAGGAAAAGAGGGAGGGAGTAACACTTTTCCACAAGGAATGTACTCATTGCCTTACTAATGTAACTGTAACCCGTCTGTACATTACCTTTACAATTAAATTAAAAGAAAACAGCACACACAAGCACATACAATTGCATTTTTTAATGTAAAAAGGAAAAAAAAACATACAGAAAATGACTGACAAGTGTTAAGTATGGCATCTTACATCTGTAGACTGACAGGTACTGTCATAGCTCAAGGAAATTTAATAAAGGAAAAGAAAATAAAAACATATTTTGGTAATATGCTTAATTTCAAAGCTAAAGAAACATACATAATAGAACATCACTATAGCTATTCCTAGAAATTATCAATAAAAATTTTTTTTAAACTCTGTGAAATACTTTCAAGGAAATTGCACAAATAAAAATAATCTGTGAAATATTTTCAAGGAAATTGTGCAAATTACTAAAAGAGTTATTAAATACAAGTGATCAAAACTTTAAGACCTTTTATGGAAAGGTCATAAAACAACATAAAAACTCTATACATAAAATGCATCATATGGGTTCACAATGAGAGAACTTTTTGTCTCATGAAGGTTCATGCTACACAGTATATTCTCAATATAATTCATAAATGCAGAAGCAATAAATTTGCAATTAGAAAATTTGAACTTTTTAAATTTTCAATTTTTTATTGAAAAGATACTGTACAGAGGGATTACAATTACACGAGTGAGGTAATAAGTACATTTCCTATTGAGCATCGTTACTTCCTCCTTTGTTTTTCCCCTACCATCCCTTCCCTCCCACCTCTCCAACTTCTCCTTCCCCACCCCAAGTTGTAAAGTTCGTTTTCAACATAGTGTCTTGTACATCTCATTGTTACAAAGGGTCAACCTGCATCCTTGTTTCAGCATTTTGTTATTTCCCTTCCCCTCCCCAAATTAGAAAAATGTATATACAAGATGCAGAGCACTGGAATCAGATACAGTAAAAACAGGGGTTATACCATGCGGGAAGAACATATAAAAGAAACAAAAATATAGAAGTGGCATACTTTAAAACACATTTTATACAATTTAAGATGTCCCAACTGTGGTAGGGAGACCCCTATCCAGGCAGGCAAGCCCACCAAGTCTTCCAGAGTGACAGAACCTACTGCAACAAAGTTGTTAACAAAGAAGCTACTTTATTGAGAAGGTTCCTACACTGATGGGAGCTGATACTGGGACCCCGAGTGGCCCAGGTGCTTTGGTTTTTAAAAGCAATATTCATGAGGTCCAGGCTGGTCATGCAGGTGACCAATGACATTGTCACAAACACAAAAGATTGCACAGTCGAACCAGACCACTGCAGGTGGCCAATGAGTCACAGAATGGCTGTTTAAACTAGCCTATCACTTTTGGTTTAAATAACTCACAAATTCAGCAGGTAAGGCAGACTTTAGGGGAAGCACAAGCAAAAGGCCGAGTTTACCTTAAGCATGCACAAAGGAGGAGTTTAATGGAGTTTACCATAAGCATGTGAAAAAGGCGGAGTTTATGGTAAGCTCGTGATGTTACCAGTTTGAGCCAGATTACAACGAATCTGTTTTATCAGTTGTCTGGAACTGAACAATCAGTTAGGTTGTTAAGGGGATGGGGACCTAGAGGCATTCTTTCTATTCCAGGAACTGGGCTGGTTGGAGCCAAGGCCTAGTTAATCTTGTTTAAAGGTTTTTTTTCTAAAATCCCTAAAACAAAGGCAAAGCCTGGAAAGAAGCTATACCAGCTCGAGTCTCCTCTCAGGGCCTACTTCACCCACAGAAATTTTAGTTTCTATATGATTTCAATTTGAACTACAGTTAAATCAAGTTATGCCCGTCTCATTGAAGATAGTAGATTTCAGTTAATATTTTCTTAAAATAAGGTCTTTGAGAAATTTACTGAGAAAGAAACTAACTTGTTAAAGTGTTGAAAATGCTTGTTCATTATGAAGTAAGGAGGCCTGGTCTGGCTGGCGCCATATGGTGCATGGTAGGGTCTCACATGTTGTCTTCATGCTGGGGGAAGGAAACTCTCCTCCCATCACCTGCTTCGAAGGAGGTAGGGGCAGGCACTTGGCTGATAGGTTACTGACAGTCAGTCTAGTGCCTGGGAGTGGGAATTTCCTGAGGATCTGACCCCTGCGCCAACCTGTGTTAGGCCTGGACCACCCTAGCTTCTGGACTCCATGTCACATGTGTCTCTGTGATTATGTCCTGTGTCCTGTCTCCAGTCAACATGGAGTCCCAATTCAGCTCTCCATTGGAGCTGAATTGGCTTGTTGGTAGTGTGTTTGTTAATTCTTTCCTCTTTAGCATGTTTCCTAGCAGGGATATGTGTATTCTTCAGGCCTTTGTAACAACTGGTGGCCTGCAGCCTGTTAACTGTATAATGACTCCAGTATTCTAATTTTGAAATGTGGCTTCTGGGATGATTTACCTTACAACAATTATTGCAAGACACAAAATACAAAGCAAGAATGCTTACATATATCATATTATTAATTTGGTTATGCATTCAATATATGCTTAGATCATCATTATGTGCTCAGGAATATTCTCAATTGAGGCTATTTACTTAAGTAAGTTTATTAGCCAATGCTAGTGTATCAGAAAAATAGATAGAGATTAAGTATAGTAATAATATCAGAAGCAGGAAATCATCAATTGAGAGATTGTTATTGAAATTTAAGTAATTATTTAAGATGCCTTTGTTAATGTTTCCTTTATTAAAGCTTTTATATTTGATATAATTACAAATTTACAGAAAGATTAAAAATAGCAGTACAATTTTCTACAGTCCTTTTTTCAAAATTTACTAGTGATATGTTCTTCCATTTCTGCTATTAGGTGCATTTATTAATATTATATACATATCAAAGTGCAAATATTGCTTTTCTTAATTATTTGACCATTTGTTGGGTTTATCAAGTTTCACATTAAAACAGCAAAATTGTCTAATGCAGCAATTATGAAAGTTAGCATTGATGTGATTCTTTATTCTCCAATTTTATTTTATGTTATCTATTTACTTAATAAACAATGGCCTTTTGCAATTTCCTATCTATACTGAAGAAGCTAGGTCAAATACTCAATACTCTAATTGTGATGGTACCCTATTATTTAATATGAAGCAAAATTTATCATGATTAGACTCATATTCTAATTCTGACCTGTAATTCAGGTCAAAATATTGCATAAGTCATCTGTGTCCTTATCATCAAGTACCTTCCTTTCCTCATTTGTGATTTTAAGTTGATTTGGCTTCTCTGCTGCATACTTGCCGTACTTTTCTGGAAAATGACAAGCATCTATGGAATGACACTTGAGCAATGCAAATCTAATACTCCTTATCCTCCCTTTTACCCTCTCCTATGCCAATTTGACATCCATTTATTATTCTTGCCTGAAGCGATTGAGCTACAATCATTACAAAATGATGATTTTCGAGCATCAGCATTTGTGAACAGATCACTCGTCATTCTTCTGTAAAGAAGACCTAGATCTTTCCCATTATGAATTTATACATAGGAATAATTTTTCTTCAAGTTTTTCATTTGTGTGCATTTTATTAAATATAAAATGGTTCGGTGGCTATTGAAAACATTTTGGTCATTCTTCAGTAACCTAAACATAACAATTTTATGAAACTTGGATCCCCTGTTCATCACCAAATCAATGTACAAACAAAATATGGGACATCTATACCATATAGTTAGTAGTTTTCATACCTTAAAACCAATAGGGATACAACCCTATGGTAATATCTATATAGGTACTAAGGTATATAGAGATAGAAATGTGTAAAGCAAGGTATGCTAATATGCTCAAATACAAAGACAGAAACAGCTTATCACTAGAGACTAAGTAAAGGAAGGTGCTTGTGATATAACAGCTCTGGCTATTTATTTCTCTATTGGGAACAAAAAAAATTCTGGGTGCAATAATAGTGCTGATTGTGAATGAACACAATTGCACAAAATTTACACATTTACATGTTTAAACTAGTAAATTCCATCTTGCATTGTTTTTTCTGTAAGAAAATATGATAAATAAATGGTGAATACACCAATGTATATATTTTTCATGTTTTTTGTGCAATATACAGAATAGGAGTTATTTTGTGGTTACAGCTGAATTTTCCAACTGTTTCACTATAGATGATACTAAAGGATCTTTAGAGTTTGAGTTTATGCCTTCACGACTTAAATCTTATATTTTCAAAATAATGTGAATTTACTGCTTTGTTTTTAACCAAACCATTGTCTGGCTTAGTTAACAGGAAGAATAGCATTTAAATATGTATTCTTCTCATGTTTGTCAAGATGGCTTTGCAGGCTGTCTTTTCCATTCCAATAGGATTTATTGAAATAGAATCATGGGGTTATTTTTCAGTGCCAGGATGGTAAGTATTCTTTGCTTTTGGTTTATATTCAATATGAATGTCAGTTTGAGGTAATGTTTTCTTCTTTTTTCTTTTAATATATATTTCATTTCCCTTTCAAGTATTAAATGGAGGCAAAACAGTAGTCTGCCTGTCTTGTGAGACAGAACCACTTAAACCATCCACAGTAGGACTGTGATTTATGAAAAATGGAATAGTGTCTATACTACATGGATGATATAAATCATGATAACACAAAATTGAAGCCACATAAAATTTCAACTTTAAAGAATGGTAAAAATCAAGATGCAAAACTAAGCAACTTTCTGGTTGTCTCAAATAGAAAATGACATATCAATAACACTGATGGCAATATCTTTATGAGAGCTCTAAGATTAGATAAGCAGTAGTATTGGCATCTATACTACTATAAAACTAAAAACAAAACAAAAACAACAAATAAAAAAAGAATAGACAAAGTATGGCATTTTGTATGAGATTCGTTGCCACTTTGCATACCATAAATTGTACAATAGAATCACGGGGATTGGCCCATGCATAAAATCTCATCTTCCAAAAGAAACAGAAACAAATCCCCTCTTTCAATAGCGAATGAGTGCAACATGCTAGTGATTCTGCAGCCGCCTCTATGTGTCATGTGACTTAGGGCACTATCATAACTGGCAACACTGGAAGTTACTTAAAAAAAAAAAAACACCACAGAGAGGTATATATACACAATGGAATTCTATGCCTCCATCAGAAAGAATGACATTGCCCCATTTGTTAGGAAATGGAAAAACTTGGAAAAAATTATATTAAGAAACATAGGTCCCATGGTTTCCCTTATTTGAAATATCTAGTAGATGTATGAGTCAAGCGGAAAGATCAGATAATGTGATGTCAGGAAAATGAACCCCTAGATATGTATTTTAATATTTTTTTCTTTCATGCATGTGTTTCTAACGCATTTATAAGATTATCTCTTTGTTGCTTTATATGTCCCTCCCCCACAGTATAACCCCTGCGTTCACTATATTTGATGTCAGTATAATTTATGGAGGAGATGGGGAAAATCCAGTTGTTTAAGGATACAGGTGGACCTGTTGCAACAATGAGAAGTACAAGTTGTCATGTCCAAAACGAGCTTTACAACGTCGGTGCTGGGGGGGGGGGGAAGGGGGGGAAGAAGAAGGATTGGGATTGGGAAGGGAGGGGGGAGGCTGGGAAGGGATGTGAAGGGTAAACAAAGGAGGAGGCTGCAATGCTTGGTAAGAAATGTATGCATTGTCCTGCCCATGTAATTATAACCCCTCTGTATAGTATGTTCACAAATAAAATTAAATTAAATTAAAAAAAAATAAATGTACTCATGGGTGGGAGGGGTGTGAAGGGTAAACAACGGAGGAGGCTGCAATGCTTGATAAGAAATGTACCCATTATCCTGCCCATGTAATTGTAACCCCTCTGTACAGTATATTCACAAAAATAAATAAGTAAAATAAAATGAAAAAAAAAACCACAGAGAATGATGTAACTCCAGTTTCATAGTCAGAAGCTAAGGGTGATCAAGAAACTCTGAGAATTGAAGAGCTACTCACATAGTTTGAAACAACCAAGGGAGACATGCACAAACACAGAGAAGATATATCCTCACCCCACCCCACCTCCAAAAAAGTAGGTGGAGAGGTCTTAGACCTAGAGCTAGGCTTGCAAGTGCAGTGCAAGGAAACAATTTCTAAACACTGCAAAAGGTGTTTGTGTCACAGAGCAATAACGTGATACCAGCCATATGAGGGCATTGCAGCAAATGGTTCTCTCAAAGAAACAAATGAAGCACAAGAAAATTGCTATAAGAATTGATGTGGAATGTGAGAGTAAAGGAAGGGGTCAGTTTAATCACATTATTGATTGTAAATATTTGAAATACACAGTGAAACTCCTTTGAATAATTAATGTACATTCAAAACACAGTAATTAATAACCAATTCCAGATTATTTGAGGCTATTGCAGAGTGTGAACCATCCTCAAGATTGGTCTCATACTGGCATAGCAAAGAACAGATTATGATTGGCAACACATGGATTCAACCCTATTCTTTGCTTTTTCTTTACTGCTGTGGATATTTTTGTATTGTTCCTGATTGAACCCATCCTCTTCTTAGTAATGTACTACATTTTAAAAATCTTTCTCAATGATTTTAAGATTTTGAATGATGATCTCAGAAGTCCCTGCTCCCAACACAATTTCCTTGAGACATGGATTTTCTGCAGAACAAGAATTGTAGGTGGGGGAGGGGAAGAAAATGAAGTAAGAAAAGAAAATAAAACACTTTTATAATTATATCTGAAAACAGTATCTAGCCATACTAGTCTAGGGATGGTCAGTAAAGATATTTTAGCTGATAATTGATATATTAGGTCTCTAGATTTTAAATTGTTGGAAAGAGATTAAAGTGTTTATTTTTCAATCCATGCTGATTTCAATATAGGCATAGCTTAAGTATGAGAAGAGGTAAAACGTGGGGATAAAGAAAAATAAGCCAGAAAGATAAACAGGCTATTACTTCTAGCAGATCATATTAAGCAGTCTTAACTTTATTTAAAGGGCTATGGAAAGTTCTGGAAATGTCTACAGTCAAGAAAATTCAAGGATTATTTAAACTTTAGAAGTCTTATTCTGGTTTCAAGGCAGAAGGAAAATCCTTACAGATCTCATTTCTAATGCTTCGTTTCCCTCACAGCTTTTACAAGGCCAGTGTTTGTTCCTACACTGTTATGTTCCTACACTGTTACTTTAACTTGTATTACATGTTCAACTGAAGCATAAGAATTCACTATTTCAGAAAAAACATTTTTGTTTTTATACTAAGGCTCATACCTGGTTAATTATGATGAGAGTTGATTCTGCATTAAAGAAAATATAAAGAAAATATATTTTATTTATTCTGCATAAAGAAAATACATTTTATCATTGATTTACTTAAGGCATTGAAACATAAAATCAAGTTGGTGTTAATTATAAAATAATGTAATATAATACATTTTCATATTAAACTTATGTATTAATAAATTACCCTCAAACATACACCCTGAAACATCTTTTTTGTGTTTTAACTGTAATAGACTTCTTCATATAAATGATGTATATCATTGTAGATACATTCTATTTAAGTAAAATTTATCTTTTACAACTCAGCTACTACTACAGAAGTTTGATTATACTTGAGATTGGAAAATGTGATTTAAGTTCCTTCAAAACATCATTTTAGATACACATATACATCTGGAGTTTACATATTTGTGGCCTAAAAAAATCCCAAATATTTAGAAATCCCTAAAAAGTTTTAAGTATCTCTAGTAACAACTCTCCCTCTACAAATCTTACTTTTGATCTCAAGTTGCTGTCATTCTCATTCTGCTTCCCTGATGGTATTCCTGGAGCATGTCTGCCTACTCTGCCTACTCAGGACCTTTGAATACTGTGTTTTGTCTGTAGCCATTGTTTTACTTCAAAGATCCACATAACTTGGTTCAAAACTTTCCTAAGCTACTTCTAGAACAAAGTTTTCCATAGAACACATTTCCTAAGGAGCTTACATAAAATTGTAGTCACAATCTGCAGTCATTGCTAGACACCCTGTGTGCTTTGTCACCAAGCACTGATCACTTTTCAATGTACTCTATCACCTCTTTGTTTGCTTTGTTTTTTGCCCTCTCACTTCAAGAAGAAAAGTTTTGATGTCAGTGCATTCAAATATTCCTCTATCCATCCCTGTATCTTCAGGTCATAAAAAAGTATGCAGAAAGCATGTAGAGAAGCATACTCCTTGACTAAAAGAATAAATGTCTAGTTGTTTTGAAATTCTTTTTTCGGTGTACTTAAAATACATCAAATTCACTTACATGTTTAACTTGAAAAAAATATGTAAACACAAGTTGGATGTGTAATTATATATGCAGTTATGTGACATGTACTTATGTCACATAAATTTCATCTATTTCCTCAGAAAATATTAAACATACTAAACAGATAGAAAGTAATAGTAATTTTGATTTGCATTTCTTTTGTGGCCAGAGATAGTGAACATTTCTTCATGTGTTTATTGGCTAATTTTATTTCCTCTCCAGAGAAGTCTCTTTTTAATTCTTTAGCCCACTTATTAATGGAGTGGTTGTTTCTTTGAGGACTTGTAATTGGGGTGTTGAACTTTTGACCTGTAGGTCAATAAAATATGAGGCCCTTGTCTGTTGTCCAGTTAGTGCATATCTCCAAATCTATGGCTCTCTATTTATCTTGCTAGCTATATCCTTTGCCATGTAGAAGTTTTTCAGTTTAATGCAATCCCATTTATCCAGCCTTTCTTTGATTTTGTTGTTTCTGGAACTTCATTTAGCCCAGATGCTCCTCAGTTGATGACTGGATCAAGAGAATGTGGTATATAAGCACAATGGACTTCTATGCTTCCATCAGAAAGAATGACATCTACCCATTTGTACGTAAATAGAAAGACGGGAAAAATCATATTAAATGAAGTACACCAGACACAAAGAAATATAGGCTACAGGGCTCCCTTCATTTGTAATAATTAGTATATGTCTAGGATAGTCCTAGCAGAGGATCACAATAGCTCAATAGCTACATACATATGACCATATAAAATGATGCTAATTGAAGTGAACTGTATGATAAGGAATCAAGTTTTTTTGTGTTTTTGTTTTTGCTTTTGTTTTTAATTTATGGTATTAGTTCTTTTTTTCTTTTGTTTGTTTCTTTTTTTTCTCTTCTCTTTGGTTTATCCCCTGTTGTCACTGTTTTTTATTTCAGTACTCTGTGTCTTGTATATACAGTTATCTGATTTGGGGAAAGGAAAGGGAATAACAAAATGGTGAGACAAAGGACAAAGGATGAACCAATGAGACAGCAATACTCACAAAACAATATGTTGGGAATGATCTTTACAACTTGGGAGGGGAGGAGTCAGGACTGGGGAAGTGGGAAATTGGGAGAAAAATGAGGGACAGGGGTAACAGTGCTCTACAAGAAATGTACTCTTTAACTTACGTAACTGTAACTCCACTGTACATCATTTTTATAATAAAATAAATTTAAAAAGGAAAGTAATAGTAGTATGTGTAAGAGAAACTTTATGAGAAGTATTTAATTCATGCAAATAAAGTTTTTATCTTCTTATAAATCCATGTAAAATGAAAGGCCCTTGTCAAGGAGTAATTTAATCTTTACAGGGCTCAAGAATACACACATACACATCACACAAATAGGCATGTGTTTCACATTCAATTTAAAGAAAAGGTCATTCTACTGCTTGCAGATAGAGTACTTTTAAATGTCAAGTCAGAAAACTTTTTTGATGTCTGTTATTTCTTTTATCATCCTTAGTTTCTGTACATTGATTTTAATGATTAATAATATTAAGCTGAATATTTGCAAGTAAAAGTTTGAACTTTTTATATGTTTGCTTTTCCTTTTTAATAGTTTTTTAAAACATTTTGATATTGTATTGCTAGGTAAATAATCTTTCAGAATTTAAATACTTTTTTAGAAATATAACCATCTTATCATTATGACAGATCTATAATAATATATATGTTGCCATAAGTTCTATCCCTCTGGGTATTAATGTTGTTATTCCAGTTATCTTTCCATGTGTTATTGCAATATACCATTTTCTGTATCTTCCTAATTTTAAATTTTGAGTTACATTAATTTTCATAATATCCATTGGCTGCTAATTTTTTAATATACTAGATAATCTTGCTTTTCAGGAAGTGTTGGAGTCATTTATTTATCAATTCATAACATGAGTCAAGTATATCTACCAGTTCCATAATATCTTTTAATTATCCATCTCTTCTTTTTCTTTCCTTTCTTACACAATATTCTCCATTGCTATTGGGGGATTAAAAAAAAACTATATCGTATTTTGCATTGATTAAAATGTGGTTATCATATGAACACTTATAGTATAAATGCTTAGATAATGAGAGATTATTTCAAATTAATAATATACTGTCATATCTATAAAAGAACATACAGTAATCTATTAACATTTCCCTTTCCCATCTTTTTACCACTCTTTGTAGGCTGGAATTTTTAACCTTGTAAACAAGCAATAGGGACATCATTTAAATTTAAAAAGATTTTATAATATTGGTCTTATCATTTTTCTTCTCAAAAGGGTTAAAGAAGTTGTGAACTTACACTTTGCCCAGGTTAGCCAGAAAATCTATTGTTGTGAAAATTGGATTGATTTCTATCTATACCTATTCACCCCAGGCTGGAAATAGAAAAAATATTTTAAATAGAAAGGCATTTTGTTGACCTTTGATTTATTCTTTCTAAAGAATTACAGGTTTATAATATTTGAATTCTCCTCTAAATTTACTGTATTTCTGTTAGTACATTTGTTTACACTTGTACAAGTCCCAAAGTATTCACACACACACACACACACACACACACACACACACACACAAATTTTACCTACCATATTTGGGGAGGAAACATGCAACTTTGTCTCTTGGCCTGATTTATTTCACTTAACATATTTTTTTTTCAGTTCCTTCCATTTATTTTCAAATGATGCAATTTCATTTTGGAAGGGTCAGATCGTGGGGCCTGAACTCTGGGCCTGGGCGCTGTCCCTCAGCTCTTCAGCTCAAGGCTGGTGCTCTACAGCGCCACTTTCGGCTTTTTGCTTTTTGCTTATGTGGTGCTGGGGAATCAAAACCAGGGCCTCATGCATGCAAGGCAAGTGCTCTACCACTGAGCCACCTTCCCAGTCCCTGCAATTTCATTTTTTGGGGGCTTGAACTCAGGGAGTGGACATTGTCCCTGAGCATCCTTGCTCAAGGCTATCATTCTACCAGCTGAATCAAAGCTCCTCTTCTGGCTTTTTTTGGGTAGTTCAGGAGTCTCATGGATTTTCCTGCTCAGACTGGCTTCAAACTCTGATCCTCCTATCTTAGCCTTCTGAGTAGCTAGGATTATAGATGTGAACCACTGGCCAATTTCATTTTTTCTAATAGATGAGTAAAAGTCCATTTTATATATATATTCCATATTTTCTTGACCCATTTTGTGGGTCAAGGGAAGGGGATAGACAAATGAAGATAAGAAAGGGGGAAATGCAGTAAATAATTTAATGCATATCCTAAAAATTTTAAGAAAAGTGAGGAAATAGGTGTATTAGGAAGGGAGGGTGAGAAAGTTGAAAGAGGAGGTATTGATCAAGTCACGTTTTTATAAACTGCTTTGCTAAATTACAATTGCTTTGTAGGACTGTTGAGAGCAAAAGCAAGGAAACAAGGAAAGAAAGAAAGGAAGAAAGAAAGGAAGATAAAGAAAGAAAGAAAGAGAAAGAAAGAGAGAAAGGGAGAAAGAAGGAGGGAGGGAGAAACGAAACAAGAAAATTTGAGAAAGAAATTGAGTCATAGGCATCTTTACAGTTCTTTTCAGAGTCTAAACTAAGTCCATGCTTTTATAGCAGTGTTATTTCTCAGTCATATATAACTCACAGAACAGTGTGATTTATCATATTTATCTCGTAACAATTAAACCATCATCTGAGAAAATACAAAGTTTAAAGCTATTTTCAGAATTCTGTGCTTGGATTCATCAAAGCACAGAGGGAGCTGCCTGAATAGATACCTGGAGGGCATGGAGAGGAACAGCTGGGTGTGTTTTGAATCTAAGGGACTCTAGACAAAGCTGCAGATTTATCAGAGGACAAGAGTGAGGAGTGGAGGAAGAAATCAGAATCAGTGACAGAAAACTTGAATGCCATTTACATAACAGTGTGTTAGGCGGTGCATTCACACTTCCCGCCCCTGCCTTTATTTAGAGAATACTGGGCAGCTGGCAATTTGCTTACCACAAGAAAAAAAAAATACTATTCTTTTCTGTAGTATTATATAATGTCTCCAGGGAAAGAGGACCAGTCAGTAAAGGTATTCCTAATTTAAGAACATTCTTTCATTTTATGCTTTGGATCAATCCTGTTTTAAGGTTTAATTCCTTCCATGCGTACTGTAAAGGAAATCATCTATATTACCGTGTCTTGGTAATGAAATTTGGAAATAATTTAAAAGAACTATTTATTTTCTATTTACCACGTACCAGTATTTTTCTTTCTTTTGTGTTTGGCAGTACTAGACTATGAACACAGGGTCTCCTGAATATTCTATTGCTTGAGACATGTCTCTAGCCTTTTTTTTTTTTTCATTTGCTTTGTTTTCAAATTACATCTTAAACTTTTGCCTGGCCTCGCCTGGGCCCATTATGGTCTTATCTTTATACATGGAATTACAAGCATCTGCCACCATGTGCTAGTACATTTTTAGAACTATATATTATGAATAGACAAAACATTTGTAAAAATCTGTTAGAAGCAAAATATGTAAGGTTAACTGTCAATATTAAAAAGGTGGAAAAATTGAATTAAAGTAAGGGAAATAATTTGAAAAGAATTTTAAAAATCAGAGATATTGGATTCATTGTGGAAAGAATGATGTGAAATGAAATCACATGAGATAAAATATTTAGGAGTATTACAAGGTGTTTTCCAACTTAAAATGTAAAATGAGATTTATTAGAAATAAACTTGCAAAAATATTTCAAAACGTATAGAAATAACATGACATAAAATATCTCTATAAAATACTACACTATATTTCACTTGTGTTTCTATTTGTGTGGTTTCTAATTAATTTTCTATTTGAATGTATATTTTATTAAAGATATTATACTCTCTCACTTTCTCTGTTGCTTCTTTTTCTCTTTCTCAGTTCTTCATGTTGAGAAATATCTTAATGATTCCTAGAGAAAATAGTAGTTTAAGTTGTTTATGACTTTATAGAGTGAAGAATTGGAAAGTTCTAACTCACTAGTTAGAATCTCCATGATGATATTAATTCAATAATTTACCCTCTTCAAAAATCCCATCAACCAGAATATACATCATGTTATATAAAATCTATATAATTTCATAAAACCTTCTTCCTCTCACTTCTGAAATGAAGACACTATAGTCTCTGTTTGAAACATTTTGTATGAATTAAATAAAATGAAACATAGCATATAACACAAATGCTAGCACAGAGTAAGTATGTTATAAAGATCATGATCACTATTATTATTATTATACCAGGTGTCACATGTTGAGTACAGATAAATTCTCAATAGAGAAGACCAAAATAATAGTAGAAAAATCACCTTATGAAAGCAAAAAGTAAGGCACTAATTTTCCATGCCTGTAATCCTAACTGTTTGTGAGGCTAAAATCTGGAAGATGATAGTTCAAAGCCAATTGATGCCAACAAGTTTCAAAACTCTATCTCCAATTTACCAGCCCAAAGCAGGATTGGAAGCATGACTCAAGGGGTACTCTTCCTTCCATGAGCCAGTAAACTAAATAGCATGAAGCTCTGATTTCAAATTATTAGTAACAAGAAATAATAGTTTCAATTTCACTTTCCAAATAATATAACTAATGATGTTAGCCAACTTGGATTTCATTTTTGTTGAGGCTTACTATATTTATCACACTTTTACAAATTATTATTTTTTATTATATTTATATATTGCTTCACTTTTAGTAACACTATTTCTTCTTTATATTAAGAAATAAAATTAATCTTTTTCTTAATTGAATCTAGTACCAGGGGCATCTTGTCCTTGGACTGCCTGAGCTCCTAGATCACTTGCTGTAAGTGACAGCTTGTTTCTAAAAAGCTGATAGTCATTTAACCTGTGATGCTAAGGCCAAGGTAAGAGACCTGCAGCCAAAATGGAATATCACCTTCACTGGCATTTCCAATAGAAATGGATGTACTACAGATAAGAGATTAATTGAACTTTAATATCCTATTGTTTCCCTCAGTTTCTGATATCCAAGAATGAGAAAACTGAAATACTGAGTACTTCAAGTGCCAGATAGAAAGTTCTGAATTTAGGAGAAAGAAATTATTTACTTTTTACTTATTTACTAATTTATTATTAATTTATAATTATTAATTTGCTTATTATTTTCTGTCAGAATGGTGTCAGATCCACATAACAGTAGCACACTCTAATTTAATCTTCTTTCTACAGAAATTATCTTTACCAAATATAAAATGTGTGGGAATCTAGGGTTTATTAATATGTAAAATTATATTTTTAGCTGGGCACCAGTGGCTCACATCTGTAATCCTAGCTATTCAGGAGACTGAGATCTGAGGATCATGGTTCAAAGCCAGCCTGGGCAACAAAGTCCATGAGACTCTTATCTCCAATAAACCACTCAGAAAACTGGAAGTGGTGCTGTGGCTCAAGTGGGAGAGCACTAGCCTTTAGCTGAAGAGCTGAGGGACAGCACCAAGGTCCAGGGTTCAAGCCCCATAACTGACTATATATAAATATATTTATAATATATATATTTAATATATATAATATATATTATATGTTATATAATATATTTATGATATAATATATAAAATAAATATTATCATATATTGTATATTATACATATCATATATATTATATGGTTTAAAAGTATATTATAATATATAATATAAATATGTTATATTATATAACATATGATATATTATTTTATATAATTATAGATAATAATATGTTATATAATATATTATATATTATGTAACATATAGAACTACATATTATATAATATATATTATATATTTTTAACACAGTAAGGCAAAAGAGATTATATTGAACAGGATGTATTTGAATTGTTCAAGGTAAGAACAAATTAGGAATACTTACTAAACATCTGGATATAAAATTTGCAGCCCCCAAACCATATACAGCTTGAAAAGGAACATTTAGTAGATGATTGGATTATAGATGCATAAGAAGTGTTTGCAGAAAGAGATGGGGGCACAGCCATGGTTCTTAGAGAATTTTAATTGTATTTTAGTAAATAAAAAGAAGAATCCTAGAGATTATAAAAAAAAAACTGTTGGTGTAACAAGAGGTTCTCTAAGGTGAATTGCGCTTTTAGCTAGTCAACAAAGATGGAAATTTAAAAGTGCTTATTGTGGGCATCATAGTTTTCATGTGGTAGAAATAAAAATCTAATTGGAGTAGATTGACATTTTAGTACCTATCAGCCAATATTAATTCAGGTGCTTCAGTATGCTAAGTAATTATCAATAATTTTGAAGAATGGAAGATAATGTTTTAAAATTTTGGAGTCACAAGAATTTCTACTTTATTTCATTTATAATATAAATATTAATAGGTTGCCACAGAATTAAATGTGTAAGAAATATAGAGCCAGGCCCCAATGACTCATGCCTACAATCCTAGCGGTTCAGTAGATTGAGACTTAGAGGACTAACTCAACAAGAAAAGTCTAGGAGATTCCACCTCCAATGAAGAGAGGAAAACAACAAGAACAACAAGAATTTAGGTTTAAAGTGTGGTTCAAGTGGTAGAGTATCAGTGACAGTTAGGGTCCAGCAAGTTGATCAGTGAGAGGCTCTGAATTTAGGCCCCATACTGGTGACACTACTACTACTACTGCTACTACTACTACTACTAATAATAATAATAATAACAATAATACAATCAGAATAGAAAAAATTCTATTCTACTCTATTATTACTATCAAATGGTGGAAAAATAGGAGTTTTATGGGGAAGTTTCAGTTTTAGAGTGTGTAACTGTATTGATTATTGGTGCTTTAACATATTACCAACAGTCAATGTCTTGAACAGCAATAAATATTTGTTTTAGCTTTTCTTTTTCTCCCTTTCTTTTTAATTTTTATTATTAGGTCTTAAAATCTGTCAAAGTTGGACACAGTATAACAGTCATAAGTATCATTACTTCTTCATTAATCAAATGTCACCTTCCAACAATTGAACTTTTTCCTTAGTAAAGACTGCTAAAGATGATAGTCAGTATGATTTCACCATGTAACAGGACTTATTATTCATTCTAAAGTATTCATAAAAATGTATCTTTTTTTGCTTCAAATCAGTGAGAAACGCATACCTGCAATCCCCTTCAGAATGTTTGTTTGTATGTACAGTTTTCTGAATACCAATTCTTCCCAAATCCAGTGAGGCTTTGCAGAGGAAAGATGCCATGTCAGAGAGACTGAGGTGAACAAATATATGAAAGCTACAGCAAGGAATGAAAGAAGAAATGGAAATTTGAGAAAAGCTATCAGCTCACAATGAAATATAGGGTTTCCTGAATAGCACAGGGAATTTCTAGCTGGGAATTATTGTGTCTGAAATTATCTGTGTAGGTGTTAGAAAAAGGACAAGATTTTTTGCTGGCCACACTTTCTTAACTCCTTTTTTTTGCTCAAGTTTCCCTACGGGGTTTTGCAACATTCTAGACTGTCTTAACTTGTACTGCTTGGGAGCCAGGGTAAAATCCAGAGCTCTAATTGTTCCAGTTGAGGACTAAACTTTTGGGGCCTGAGCACTAAACTTTTTCAAAGTTGCTGCCTCAGTGGGTAGGGTAGTGGCCATGATAGAACTCAGCTCTACTCTTCAGTTGTGGTGAACTAATTATTTGGGGTCTGCTGTTGTGATATTATTGGCAATGGAATAAGTGTATTGCACTATAACTATTCTTAAATTTTTCTTTAATAGATTTCCTATGTTCATAGAAATACACCAATGGTAAGTGTATGACTCTCAATAAAATACTTTTTCTCTCAATTCCCTCCAGTCATTAAAATTACTTTTTTTCCCTTAAAAGATAGTATTTTGTCAGTTTGATCTGCACTCATTAGTGTAGCAGTATTTTTTGTTTTATTTTTCTTTATTGTATTCAGTAAATTTTTAAATTTTATTTAGCTTTGCTTTATTTTTCCACTTAATTTTCTGCAAATGTCAGGGTTCTCTCAGAGCTGATCAGATGACTACAGAAATGTGTTCAAATGCAAGGGAAAAGGCCATTGCATAGACCCTGCCACACACTATGTAACCCAGCTATTGTCCTGCTCAAAAGTCTCATTCATCTATTTGGAGTATCCATTTCATTGTAGAATTACATAACATTTCTTCCACCTTGTTGATGTTGAGAACACAGGCTTTCAGAGAATAGCATGTGGTTCCCTCATTGTCACACACACACACACACACACACACACACACACACACTCCCTTTGAAATCACAACTGTTATAGGAGAAATCGATTTTTTTCTGGGTGAATAGACTGCAGATTATCATGTAATCCAAGCTGAATGGAAGCCTCATTTTAATCAAATCTGTTTTTTTTCAATTTCACATGTCTTTGGAGATAATATTTCAGTATTTCCAACATGAGTTATCATCTTGATTCTTTTCTCCATTTAAGTAGTCATATTTTCTTCTGTTGTATCTTGACAGCATTATAAAAAATATCCTTTCTCTTAAGCCAATCAATTTGAACTCCAATCCAAATTAAAAACATTTATCATTATAAAACTCCCAAATATACTTTTTCATGGTGTAGTTTTCAGACTTTTCCTCTTTTTGAAAATGAAAATATAATTTAAATCATTGAAAGGTTTATTAATTATGGAGTGAAAACTCTATAACATTGCTTCCAGATACACTTGATTCTTTGTATCCTATTTTCTCAATTTCTTTAAACTTATTTATAGTGTAATTCCTGCCTGCTATTCCTGTCAAAGAGGTGATAATGGGAGCATTTGCATCAAAACCGATTATGACGGATATGAGTGAATGATTAATTCTCTCCTGCAGATATAGACCCAGACAATTATTATCATAAATTTCTAGAGTAAGATTTCATAATTAGAGTAGAATCTACCTCATAAAGAATATGCTTTCAAAATGTACTCATTATCTTGCCCATGTAATTGTAACCTCTCTGTACAGAATTTTCAAAATAAAAAAAGAATATGCTTTCAATTAGCTTTGATCTGAAAATGAGTTTATTTTCTTAAACTATTATGCTAATATTACCAATTTGATGTTGCTCATTTTTAAGACACCTTATGATTTAAAAAAACTCCAAATGTATTTAACAATAGCTGCAAGAACTCACTGAAGCCGAGGGTGTGAATCAGCTGACTTTAAGTTCTTCAATTCACGGTAAATATTGAGTCATATATGCATGTAAGCATTGATCCTCCAGTCCCAAAAGAATAAAAATTGCTGTAAGAAAAAAAAGTGTTCTTTTCATTTGATTTTGAGGCACTTGGGTCTGAATTCAGAGCTCATGCTAGGTAAGTTCTATAATGTTTGAGCCATGCCTCCATCCCTCTTTACTTTGGCTAAATTTGAAATGGACCCTCACTTTTTGCCTTGATTAGCCTGTACTTTAATCTCACATAGCTGGGATAAAATTCTATGTGATATTGTGCAAAACTTTTTTTTGTGAACAATTTGGTCCAGAATAACTTTGAACAGTGAAGCACCTGATCTCTAACTCTAGCATAGCTAGAATTACAAGCATATTCATCTAGATTAAATTTAATCAGAAAAATGCTTTCTTCCTTTTCTCTAAGTATTCACATTGTCATTATAAAAACAAATGACCTCACTTTACTGCACACCAAAATACTGTATAATATATACATTTGTCTGTGAATGCATTCAAATATTGGGAATATACATTAGTCAATCTAACTTTCTTTCTGTGTTACTGAAAGAGAAATGTTTTAGAAAATGAACCCAACATCTCCTTATTCCATGGTTTCTTATACAAACATATATAAAGGCAGGCACACTCACTCACATAACACACATGTACACACATAGCCAGTCTCGGTCCAATTTGAGATATGTACCTTCCAATTAGTTGGATATTTTCATGTGGAATCACATGTATAACTTAGAATCAATTTATTTGTGACTCAATACCAATATCTACTCAAATGAGTGTAATTTGTCAAATTGCATAATAAATGCATTCGTTTTATACAATTTTTAAAATTCTAAAGTTGTGTGTATTTATACTGTACATATTTATAAGCTGCATCAGTAATTCATAGGAATTTGTGCTTTTTTTCCATCAAATCCAGAAGTCACCATTTTTTGAAAGAAACTTGGAGTTGTTCTGCTTTTTTGAGACACTTTAAAAACATTTCCATAAGTGTCAGATTTAATTGCCTATGATTCATTTTTGACAGACCATGTACTTAAACCAATGAGTCTTAGCTATTTTACTTTTAATTATTGGCAGGCCAAACCACATATTACTCATACCCTGTAAATAAAATTTGCACAGTAATAATGACAGATGAATTAAAGGTTTTCTTGTTGTGTAGAGCAAATGCTGAAATTGTAGTAAATTCAATTAATATGAAAAAGTGACTAGGTAACTGAGCTTCTACTATGAAGACCACCTGTGAATAGGAATTGAGACAATAACATGGAGGTTTCATATGATTCAGAATTTATTTCAAGATATGCATAGTTCTAAAACTTTGATTATGGAAATTAGAACATAAGGGGCTGAGAAGTTGGCTCAGTGGTAGAGCGCTTGCCTTGCATGCATGAGGCCCTGGGTTCGATTCCTCAGCACCACATAAGCAGGAAAAAAAAAGACAGAAGTGGTGCTATGGCTCAAGTGGTAGCAAGCTAGCCTTGAGCTGAAGAGCTGAGGGACAGCGCCCAGGCCCAGAGTTCAGGCCCCATGACCGGACTCCCCAAAAAAGAATGTAATAGTGCTGGATGTGGTATCTCTGATACCCTACTGAAAAGGCAGTATGAACCAAGGCCAGTCTAGTCAAAAATTTAGGAGAATCTATCTCAGTCAATAAACTCAATATTATTTTATATTTCCGTAATTGCAGGGGACATAGATAGGTGGTTCATGGTTCAAAGTCAACCCCAAGCAAAAATGTGAGACTTTATCTTAAAAAAAAATAGATGAAGAGGTAGAGCACCTGCCTCGCTAGTATGAGGCCTTAGGTTCAAACCCTAGTTCTGAGAAAAACCAGAGGAAAAAAATCATACATATTATCTATTAAAAATTCAAAGTGTAAAAGTTTTCAAAATGAAAATATTGACCTGACAAATGCAAAATGGGAGCAACTTATCTGGGTGGATACAGAAGATCAATATGTAACCCTCCCTGGCATACAAACAAGTGTATTTTGGTGGTACTGAGATTTGAACTCAGAATCTTGCACTTGATATAGTGGTGCTCTACTGCTTAATGAAGCCCCCCTATCCCCCTGTCCTGCTCTTTGATAGTTATTTTTAGGATAAGAAATATCTTCCAATCTAGTGCACACTTGAACTTTAGGCTTCCCATAATCCCTGGGACCACAAGTATGGGCATACAGGTGGCTCTCAAGAAGATTTCTGCCTCAGTAGAATGAAAATCATTAAACTCTTAATCTCACCCTCCCCTGTAGTTCAGGATGACAGATACAAACCCCTACATCAAGGTGTGGATGATGAATGGGTCTACAATAGCCTGACATATTTTTATTTCTAAACATGTATCAGGCAAATATATAAACATATATTACTATTTAAATTTTATAGCAATGGTATGAAAGACATAATAGTGTTTCTGTTTCAGAGAGGTGGCACCATAAAGTAGATAAGTAATTCTTTCCTAGGTGAGGATTTGAAACAAATAGTGCAAGAATATATATATATATATATATATAGTGTAATTTATATAAGCAAATATCTATTTACAGTGAGTAAATTTAAGACTTAATGATGTAACTTTTGAAAACTGACATTTCACACATAATTTCTACGCATCAATAAAATTTTAGTAAATTTAGTCACTGTTATTCTTATATATTCCTACATAAATATTCACAACTAATAATCATCGAATCTAATTACTCCATAAGCATAATTACAAGCTGAATTAAACAAAAAACTTGTATCTATATTTGTAAATAATTTCTTTTTGAAATGAGCAAGGTCTGTAGAACTTTTTAACTTTTTAAAGAATAGTATCTTAAACAGGAACAAAAATTCTAATTATATAGAACAGAACAAATACTATTACTCAGGAAAGATAGATTACTATAGAAAGATATAAGAGGCTCTACATCAAATAATTTCACAATTTATTCATTAAAATGTTTAATATAGTTATGCACTGGTGGAATAAGCCTGTAATCCCAGCTATTCTTGAAGTTCAGATCTGAGGATTGTGGTTTGGAACCAACCTGGGCAAGAAAGACTATGAAATTCTTATCACTATTAATAAGAAAAAAATCAGAAGTGAAGCTATGATTTGTGTTATGGCATCAGCCTTGAGTAAATAAATCTTAAAATCATGTTAATCTTTGCATAAGTATGTGCATGCACCCACATTTCTATCACATATAGATAGATACACAGATATATGTGTATGTACATATAGATAGATATACATAGATATGTATCTATATGTATCACATATATAGAGAGATACATACATACACAAATATATGTAGAGATATGTGTATATACATATAGATGGATATATATAGATATGTATCATTAATTGTTTAATGATCTTAATTCTTCAACTTTCATCATATCCATTTTGCCACAACTCATATCAAGAGGAAGAACATAACACTTCCTTCATTTTGAGCTTTATTGATTTTTTTGCATTATGAGATGTTCACACTGAACTAGACAGGCATCTATTATTTAGGTAACCCTAAGACAACTTACCAGGAGAGACACATGGAGCTGTGTCACTTTTCCTAGTGTTTTGCTCTACATAGACCATCGCCACCCAATAGACTTACAGAGATGTGGTGAGAGAACATGACTAAGACCATCAGCATTGCTTAGCTGTCCCCTCAGTAGAATGATGATGCATAATTTGGCCAAACCAAGACTAGAACCGTAAGCTCAAACAATAAATAATTTCTTAATTTAAAAAATGAGTATGTTGTCATGAAGCAGTGCAAAGTTTCAAAGAAATATATGAAAGAGAAAATGCAGGAAAAAACCCATGCATTATGTTGCAAGTAGTGATCACTTTTTTTTTTATTGTGAGAATACCAGACAAAGGAGTTACAATTACATGGGCAAGATAACGAGTACATTTCTTATCAAGCATTGTTACCTCCTCTTTGTTTCCCCTTCCCATACTCCACCCTCCTCCCCCATCCTTCCCCCCCACCAAAGTTGTAAAGTTCGTTTTCGATATAACGACTTGTACATCTCATTGTTGCAATGGGTCCACCTGTATCCCTATTTAAACGAATTGTTTTTCCCTTTACCCTCCACAAATTATACCGACATCAAATACAGTGAAAGCATGTGTTATACTGTGGGGGAGGGGCATACAAAGCTACAAAGTAATCATCTTATAAATATGTTAGAAACAATTGCATGAAAGGAAAAATAACCAAAAAAACATTTGAATACTTATCTTGGTGTTCATTTCCCTAACATCAACTTATCTGACCATTTCTGCTTGTCTCAGACATATACTAGTTATTGCAAATAAGGGAAACCATGGGACCTATGTTTCTTTGGGCCTTAATATAACTTTTCCAAGTCTTTCC
>NW_012267281.1:13566550-13600867 GCF_000151885.1 Dipodomys ordii | reverse complement strand
TTCTACTTTTTTTTAGCTCCCTTAGGTCTTTAGGTTCATTTTTTGTTTTTCAATTCTATTCCATTGGTCCTGGGTTCTGTTCTTATGCCAGTACCAAGCTGTTTTGATTACTATGGCTTTGTAGCAGAGTTTGAAATTTGGTATTAATATTCCTCCAGCACTGTTCTTTCTGTTAAGGATTGTTTTTGGCTGGCATAAGAAGGTAAGTGTAGAGGGTGAGTCTACAGTCTACAGGTGATTCTCACCTGTAAACCTAGATACTTGGAAGACTGAACATGGATACCATAGTTGCTCAAAAGACCACTCCCCCTTATCCTGGGAGTGGGCTCAGTGCTCATTCTTGTAATCCCTACCTGCTATGTGGAGTTGGGAAGGATGGAGTTTACAGATAGAAAAGTCTGTGAAAATCTGTTTTAATGGAGGAAGCTGGGACATGGTGGAGAAGATCTGTGATTCCAGCAATGACAAGAATTCTTAACATAGCAGATTCTTGTTTATTTGGAGCACTGTTTTGGGAAAAAAAGACTTTATCCTAAAAGGAACCATTAAAAATAGAGTAGAAGGTGTAATTTGGTAGTATGGACCAGGCTAGGATGTGTGAAGCTCTAACTTCAAACCCTACTTTCATTTAAAAAAATACTAAACAAGAAAAATGAACAAAAACAAAATAAAGGACAAAATCCATTGTATAGTATTTTCCTGCATTATATTGGACTTTTAAAATCTTTACTCACTGAAAATCAAACAGCAGGAGTTTCTAATATGATGATAGTGTAAAATGTGTTTCTATATTTCAATAAATGCATGGGTGTAAATTTTTTAAAGTAATTAAAAAGGGTAAATCTCATGTGTAATATAATGAAAGTCATATTATGAGGTTCATGAAAAATATGAAATTATTGCTTTTAATCTCAAGAAGGTGAATGTTTCAGAGTGAAAGTTATATTTCACCACAATGAATATTTTGAATCTCTAACCCCCAGTGGAGCTGTATCTGGAAAGCAAAAGTAATTAAAGTTAAATGAACCTTCCAAGGGTGCTCTTCTGACACGATTAGTGGCCTTTATAAGAAGAAATGTCAAAGAGCTTGCTCTATTGCCTCCACAAAACAGAGTCAGAAAAGGATGTGTGCAGGTAAAGTGAGAGGAAAGTTGCCTGCCAAACAGAATGAAAGCTCAAACAGAAAACAAGTGTGTCAGACTTTTTTTTCAGACTTGCAAATTTATAACCTATATTGCTATTGCCTTAACTCTCTTGTCTGTGGTATTTTGCTACAGTAGCAATTGGGAAAATTTTATGTGAAGTGAAATATTTAAAATGTGAAAACAAAAACAGCCAAAAGGAAAAAAAACTTTTTTTCCATTTCTTGGAGTTCATTTCAATCAATATTATTCTATCTGGTCATATACACATTGCTATTGAGCCTTGTTTTCCTCTCCTAAGAATATCCTCCTTTAGTCTTGCTGTGTGAATATCTACAGATTTGCACAACTTATCATATCCCAGTGTATTTGTGTGTGTGTGTGTGTGAGTGTGTGTGTGTGTCTTTTACCATCCACTGTATTTACTTGTCTTGTTTGTAAGTTTATCTGTCTTTGGGAGGGTAACAGGTGGAGGTGAAGGGTGGACAAAAGAAAGATAGGAGAAAGGGTGAACAAACATATCAATCATACTAGATACTATGTTAAAAATGGAACTACACAGTTATGAATGGGGACAGAAAGGAAAAACAGGGAAAGCAAGGGAAGGCGTGACATTGTTCAGAAAGATATATACTCATTACCTGACATGTAACTGTAACTTCTCTGATCATCACCTTGGCAATAGCATAAAAATTTCAAAAATATTTTATAATGTTAATTATATTTAAACATAGCTGATAACATACACGAAAGCATTTTGAAGTTTCTTTTTAAAAGACTAATTTTTAATATTAACATTATTCAAAATAAAGTAATATGCACAAAAATTAATTTTTGTATTTTTACATAAGTGTCATTCATACATAAACCAATAAATCAAAATATATTTTAATGGTTTGAGTTTTGATTAGTTGTATTTGTTAGTTAATTGCTTATATTTCCATAATAGTAGTTTAAGGGATCTTATCTGATAAATATAAATAAAGAAGAAATGTAACATTTCAGTAAATGTAGTTGAATTCTAGAGTCATCTCTCCCTATGCTTTCAAGTTTTAATCTCAAAGAATTCAGGTTCTTTGATAATCTCCTTCTTGGTGGGACCAAAAAATTATAATGCCTTTATTGTAAATAAAGCAGTATACTTTTCTGTCTTTAAAAAAAAAACAGAAAACTTGTCCTTGTTGGCTAATATCAATAATATTGGTGATTAATTCATATTCTCAACAGATTTCTGTACATTTTCTCACCTGGATCTCTTCTCAAATTCTTCTGCCTTCTACCCTGCCCAGGGAAATACATTGGGTTTGCTATTCTTTGACTGTGTGTGTGTGTACTGGAGCTTTAATTTGGGGTCTGGGTACTGTATCTGAGCTTTTGTGCTCAAGGCTAGCACTCTACTATTTAGGCTATAGCTCAATTTCCAGCTTTTGGGTAGGTAATTGGAGATAAGTATCTTACAGATTTTCCTGAAGATGGCTTTGAACTGAAATACTGAGTCTCAGTCTCCTGAGTAGCTAGGATTTCAGGCATGAGCCAGTGTCTCAGGACGTGGTTTGTTATTCTTACATAAGGTCCTTTCTGCCATCTCAAATATATTCTGTGGTTGTTGAGACTTGGTGAGGGGCCACAATACTGCTTCCTGATTTCCATTCAGGAGTACAGAGCTGTTCTGTTCTCATATGGGTTATCTTCCAATGTTTGGGTATCTATTGCCTCCACAAAGTGGCATATGGCAGACACTCTCCCCTGGAATAAGTGCAGGTGAAGCAAATGAAGGAGACAAATTCTGAATTCATTACAATAGCCTACACCATTTCTTTTAATCCCTCATAGTTTGTTGATCAAGGCATTTGTAAATATGGTCTATTTTTGCTTCAACATATTAGTTTTCTTATAGATAATTTTAAATTGTTTTTCTAAATTATTCTATTTGTGAAAAAACTGAAGAATGAGTCCTATTGTATCATGTTGCCCACTCATTGATATATTTGGAGTGAAAAAGAAACAAGCCAGCCTACCATAGAAGAGGAAATGAAAAGGATGTTCTAAGGAGCATAATCAGTTAATATAGAAAATAGTATCCTGTTCAAAATCAGCAATTTGCTGTCAGCCAGTGAAGTAATCTAAAGGGAACAGAGATTAATTCTGTGAGGTAAAATTGTGCTGCCTATGAAACAAAGACTGATACCAGGTAAATGATTATTTTTCAAAATTGTCTAGAGGATTAATTTCAAATACAAGGTGAATCAAACTCATTATTAATAGCAAGTAGCTTTCAAATCAAGAAGATTAATGTGGGTTCAGAATCAGATATGATTTTCAGCTGTTCTTTATATAACTTTGGGTCTCAAATTTGAAAACATTTTTCATTTGAGACTTTACAATTTCTTAACTCTCTAAAAACTTGCTCTGGAATGTAGTTGGATTGTAAGTGTGTGTGTGTGTGTGTGTGTGCTGTGATATGTGATTAAAAGGCAGAATTGAGAGAAAATATGTTATGAGGGAAATATTTGAGAGGGTACAGTAGTTGCAACATTTCAAATGATGACTTTATCTACTTTCTGTTAATATTTTTAAATACTGATTTCATAGCAGTCAAGTTCAAGATAATTTATATCTTGTTTAAACATTATAAAGTATTGTTAAATTGTTGTTGTTTTGTTTTTGTGTTCTTCCACCACTATTGGTGCTTGATCTCATATCCTTGTACTCTTCCTTGGCTGTTTTTCTAATACATCATTTATTATCCTTAAGTAGTATGTTCAGTATTTTAATCTTTCCAAAAGAATTCTGTTTCTGATTCTGAGTCTGTGAGTGCTAAGATGGTACACTCAAGAAAAGATAGGTTACCTCACATAATAATTTGACACAAAGAGAACATATACCTGTCATAGTAGTGAACCTTTCAACAAATATAATAAGAGATTTTCATACCTTAAGGACTAACTTCTAAGCTAATTTTTGTTTCATTTTTTAAAAATACAGTTGAATCCTACTTGGAAGAAGTTAATAATTGCTGTTTGTTTATAAGCAAAGATTGTTCTAAGAAAAACATTTTCTACATTCTTATAAATTCATTTTCTTTTCTTTTTTTTTCTTTTTTCTTTTCCTTTTGTGCTGATACTTAGGCTTGAATATAGATCCTCATACTTACTTGGTTTACTTCTCTACTATTTAAGCCATATCTCCAGTGTCATTTTCTTGTTAACTAGGTATAAAGTTTTGTGAAATATTCTAATTGTGCTGTTTTTGAACCATGATCCTCATTGGAATCTTGAGCAGCTAGCTAGGGTCACAGGTTTGAGCCATTAGGTCTTTGTCCTTCCCTCTTCAATTAAACCTTCTCAGGAGCTGAATCTACATGCAAGTGCCTCCTTGATGCCCACTAGACTTTGTTGTTTTTTTAAATAAGTTTTTTATTGTGAAAATACTGTACAGAGGGGTTACAATTATATGAGCAAGGTAATGAGTACATTTCTTATCCAGCATTATGGCCTCCTCCTTTGTTTTTCCCTTACCATCCCTTTCCTCCCATTTCCACAACTGCAGTCCCCACCCCTCCACTCCCTCACCCCCGCACCCTAACTAAATTGTAAAGTTCGTTTTCCGACATAGCGTCTTGTACATCTCATGTATAACCTGTATCCCTATGTAAACAATGTTTCCCTTCCCTTCCCCAAATTATATCAACATCAAGTACAGTGAAAACAGGGGTTATACCATGGGGGAAAGACATACAAAGCATCAAAAAAAAATCACATGGTACCCTATATATGTTAGAAACAATAGTATTTTAGGCATAGGCCTCATTGCCTGGCATTCGTGTAATTTAATTATCAAGCTGGAAAAAAATAACTATCACATTTTATGAGAAAAATATTTTTAAAGAACAGTCAAAATATAAAAAAAATGATGCTCAGTATCACTAATAATTATGTGGTTTCAAATCCAAGAAAATACCACTCCACAATTATAAGAGTTTCTTTAATAAATCAAAATACAACAAATCAAATATAAAAAAAATAGAGATAAGGGGGCTGGGAAGGTGGCTCAGTGGTAGAGCACTTGCCTTGCATGCTCGAGGCCCTGGGTTCGATTCCTCAGCACCACATAAGCAAAAAGAAAAAAGCCGGAAGTGGCGCTGTGGCTCAAGTGGTAGAGCACTAGCCTTGAGCTGAAGAGCTGAGGGACAGCGCCCAGGCCCAGAGTTCAGGCCCCACAACCGGACCCAAAAAAAAAAATAGAAGTAAAAATTAGTATTTATGAGCATGTGAAGGTAAGAGAGCTCTTATATTGTGTGGAGAGATAAAATGTTCCATGCACAATTGTAAACAATATTTTGGCTTCTCCAATAATTAGCAATTTGTAGGGCTATGGTCCTTTACTTTACTAAACCCATGGGCCAAAACTGCTTTAATGCCCACAGTTCGCTGACTTCTAATCTACTGCAAAAGATTGTTCATCTGAATTTGGTAATTTGATGCATAAAACAAATATTTTCTATGCTAAGATGGTGTATTGAATTTCTTTCAATCCTTAGAATAATGAATCATTAACAAAGGATTGTCAGCATTTACAAACTAAATGCAGTGGTGGAACAGGATCCCAGCCCATTTAGTGAAGAAGAGTTTTTATGATTATAGTAATCTGAAACACATTTGGGCAGTGGTTCTGAGCTAAATCTGTCATTAACATTGAGAAATCTGAAGATCTAAAATAATTATTTTTTAAATGTCACTATGTCAATCTCTTAAAGTAAGTTATGGTGTTGTGTGATGTACCATGGTCAAATAGTTGATGATAATACATTGTACACTTTAAAAAAAGACTTTAACATTTTAAAATAACATGTTCATTACCAAATCTTCTAATGAATCAAGACATAACACTGTAATTATTATTGAGGTTCCTCCTCACTCCAATTATAATGGCCATTATCAAGAGAACTAAAAATAATAGATGCTGATGAGGATGTGGCCAAAAGGGAACTATATTACATTGTTGGTGGGAATGTGAACTTGTTCATCCATTCTGGAAAGTGGTATGGAGGTTCCTGAAAAGACTACACATAGAGCTTCCATTTGACCCAGCAATTTCACTCCAATTCATCACAAACCAGGCCACACTAGATCTATCAGAACAACCATGTTCATTACAGCATTATTTACCATAGGCAAGATATGGAATCAACCCAGATTCCTCTCAGTGGATGAATGGGTCAAGAAAATGTTGCATATGTATAATTAATATATATAATTGAATTCTACACTTCCATCATGAAGAATGATAGTTCACCATTCAAAAGGAAATGGGAAGACTTGGAAAAATCATATTAAATGAAGTAAGCCATACCCAAAGAAACATAGGTTGTAGGGTTTTCCTCATTTGTTGTAACTAGAACATGCTTATAAATCTACAAGTAAACACACTGGATGTTGAAAGACAAAAATTTACATTTGTACATGATAAATTAAACAGGACTCTAAACATTTACACAATAAGAAGAAAGGAGAATAACAAAGGCTCAATAGTAATGTGAATATAATCATATAAAATGATGCTTATCAAAATGAACTTCAAGAAATTGGAAACAAGTCTTTTTGTTATTTTGCTATTTGTTTTTGTTTTGCATCCTTGTTTTCCTTTGTTGCTGGTTTTGATTTCTGTACCTTTTGTCTTGTATATAAATTTATCTACTTGTGGGATGGTAAGGGGGAACACAGAAATTATAGGACAAAGTGTGAACAAATGCAGCAGTCATATTCACAAGACATGATGAAAATGAACTATACAACTTGTGAGGGAGGAGTATCAGGAAAGAAAAACTGTGAGAAAATGAGAGGAGACACTATGCAAGAGGGAAAGTAAGAGAAAACAAGGGAGGGAGTAACAGTCTTCAATAAGTAATGTACTTTTTACCTTACTTACGTTTCTGTAACCCCTATGTACATCACCTTTACAATAAAAATCACCAATTATTATGAATCAACTAAAATATTTTTTAATTTAAGATAAAATAAATTCATGTATGGATAAAATGTTAATTTATTCATCCCACCAGCTACAATACACAGTAAAATTTTATCTAATACAAGACCTGTTCCTATTTGGTTTCTTGTAAGAAAGACAAGATATTTATTGCAAATATTTCCAGAAGCTCTTTAATGAAAATTCTTGAGAATGACTATAACAGTATTAGTGTTGTTATTGTTGTTGTTTTGTTATTTACCAGTCCTGGGGCTTGAACTCAGGGCCTGGGCACTGTCCATGAGCCTCTTTGTGCTCAAGTCTAGCATTCTTCCATTTGAGCCACAGCACCATTTCTGGCTTTTTTGAGTCGTTTACTGGAGATAAGAATCTCATGGGGACTTTTCTGCCCAGGCTGGCTTCCAACTGTTATCCTCAGATCTCAGCTGAGTGGCATGAGCCATTGGTGCCTGGCTGACTATATTATTTTCATGACTCTTACTTTCTGTAACTGAGCACACAGAAGACAAAACTTTTAATATTTTATGATTTATTACCAATGTTCTGATGGCCAAATGAGGAATTTGTTGTAAAAGACTTTTCTTGTATAAGATTTTTTGTATGAGAAATGTGAGTATGTAGGTATAAGAAAGAATTTAAACATCAAATCTATAAAGATATATTTGTTTTTTATTTTTTAAGTATTAAAACATTAATTTAAAAATAGCTTCAAATCTGTTATTAAATTTACCATGGTCAGTGAGATGAAGCAATGTGACATCTCAACCCTCTGCCTAGAAATATGTGCATATTAACATCTTATATCAGTGAGGTGCATTTGTCACAATTAATGAACCATTGTTGACATGTTATTATTAACTCAAGGTTACACTGATTTATATTCTAATTTTGATAGTACAAGGTCCTCTGTGTTTATGAGATGTTTATCTATGTACTTTTTCTTCCTGAGTAATGAAAATCTGATTAGATGCATGGCACGAAGAGCAGACTACATGTTCTAGACACTGTTATTGACAATTTTCACTGTGTGATTAAATTCTTCTTGGAGTCAGGCAGAACATCTAAGAAGTATTTTGAAAGGTAAGCAACCTGAACCTCTTTCTATTTATTTATTTTTGCCACTTGAAATGAAGGCATTAGAATTGGATTGTTTAGCTGTTACTTTTTACTGAGAGATAAACTTGGAAATAGAAACAAGGAAAGATGAGGACCATGCCTGCAGGTAACATCCATCTTATCACTTTAAGGAATTCAAATTCTAGACTCACTACTTCTGTACTTATTAGCTATTCTGAAGAATGGTATTATTTTGAGCACTTCTATAGTCAGAAAAAGACTTATTGGCAAATAATTTCAAAAGAGAATTTACCAGACGATTATTTCAGTTCCATAAGAAAGCACAAAACAAATCTATCAATAATATACTTAGTTCCTGCTATTGAAATGATTGGTTATAAACCTGGAAGCATGAAAATGCAATACTATATGCATATGTAAGTATGTGTGTATGGAAGTATGTATGTAGGTGTGTATGTATGTCTATGTACATACAGTACAAACTATGTAATATGTATATACATAATTATGTAGTAAAATATAGGGTTTTTTTCTTGGATTTTCAATGAGTTATAGAAAATTTATGTAGAATTTCTCACATAGTGTTTATTTATTCTTTGGCTAAAAATTCTAGTAATCACATTTAGTTTACTAACTTGTTTAAATTCCTCTCACTGTTTTAAGAATTGTGTGTTGTAATTCCTGGGTGATTTTTTTATATCCCTTATTTGACTTTGATGATGAAAACGGTTGACATTTTCTGTGCTGTATGCTACTTACTTCCATTGATTTAGTTTCATCTAGCTTTCTATCAAAGCATCAGCTATGTTGAAGATATGTCATTTTTCAACCCAATTAGATTTAAATCTCTTCTTTTCCTTACAAAAATATAGTTATAAATTATGTTTCACTGATAAACTTATCTCTTCTCCAATTTATAGAATAATCAGTCACTGTTTCTACGAATATCTGTAGCATTTTAGATCACATGCCATAATTGATATGTTCCAAATGGAAATGATAAGATGGGAAATGATAAATGTCTTAGGGTTTACAGTTTTCCAGTAATGGATAATTCAGATTGACACAGAGTAAAATAATTAGATCAGCACTTACCCTGATAGGCTCCTGCTTTAGGCCTCACGTGTCAACACCAAGAGTCTATGCTTCTCTGAATGGAAATGAAACTATTCATTGCTGTTTACTTCCCAGTTTACTTCTATCCATAGGCTGATTTTAGCAAATGTCACAGGAAAGACAAGCATGAAGTGACATTTATAGACATCTTTCATTTCATCTAAGACATATTCCTACTTTCATTATTACACAGATATAACAAAACTGAATTAAATTGCAATTATAAAATATAAGGCTGTTATTGAAATCAGATTTGAACGAATGTTTTAAAATGAATGTATTTGGGTCCCAAAAGAAAATATTTAAAATATTGTTAAATAATAATGATGACAGTAGTCCTTGTAAAACGAAAGAATGTGTGCTTTGTGATCATTGTCTGTGATGGTTAATTGATAGTAAGAAATATTTGATATAATTACATATCATTACCTACATTTTTTTCTTTTGGAAAACTCACAGCATTTAAATGTAATAGATATAGTATAATAATTTCATAATGGAGATTCTAATAGTATTTTGGTTTATTTAATAGCTTTGGTGTCATATGTGAGATGTGTGTATCTAAACTATTATATTGCTAATTGAAGATGATAAAATGTGACTATGACACACATGTATTAAATTTTGACTCTGCTGCTTTCTGAATATATAACTTTGGGAAAATAACTTTCTGAACCCTAGTTTCTTGATCTATAGATAAAAATAAAATTCCTCCACTGTAGGATGATTAACAATAAAATATATTGTTAAAAACCATACACATGACTCTCCAAAAGAGATAGTGCAGTGAAAAACATGAGACTCTAATTCACCCACTTCAGTTGTGACATACCCGTAAAACTGCAGGCATCCCCGAATGTTTAACAAAATATGTATGTGATTATTATCTGTAACCCTGCACATATATAAGCAACAGTATCCATAGTTTTAAAATGGAAAATATCCAGGCTCAGACTATGAATCGACATTATTGTTTCATACCTGAACCTGAGATTATTTTCCAGCACTCACTGTGTCTGTGCCTCTTGTACCTGTTTGGCTAATTCATTTATTTATTATATGTAATAACATCTATTGGTCTGAATCATTTTCCATACTATATTTCAATGAAGAAAATAAATACAATATTAAGGACTATCTATCTATCTATCTATCTATCTATATTTGTATTGCCAAGATATACTGTAGATTTTCATATTGTACAATGCATGGTTTTAATGCTAACTTAAAGGCTTTAATGTGAACAGTATCACACATTTTCACTTATTTAACTTCCCAGGAGAGGATAGTTATATTATCCTTGATTGTCATGTTCCAACAGATAGCAATTTCTCACTATTCATTTTATTTTAAATCAAAAGTTTCTAAGAGATTGACAAGGCAGTATGAAGTGATATTATGTGCTCAGAAGAATGTACTATAAAATAAAAATTCAGTTGAATTTTTAGTTTGTTATCATCTACACTTACTTAATATTTGTGTATATATACACCTTTTTCTAAGTTTCAAGCGTTCCTACTCAATACACAATGTTAAGGGGATATTCATCTTTGAAAATATTATATGGTGTAGGTGTGTGTGTGTGTGTGTGTGTGTGTGTGTGTGTGTGTGTGTGCAGGAAATGAGGTATGCAATCCAGACCTCTGGCTCTCATTCATTACCAGCACTCTAGCACTTGAGCCACACCTCAAATTATGAATTTTTTCTGATTATTTAGAATTACGATTGTCACAGATTTTTGTTCTGAGATTGGCTTTGAACTTCCATCTTCCTAGCTTCCTGAGTACCTAGGATTATAGGTGTGAGTCATTGGTGCTCAGCTAATATTTCATTGGTGCTCATGTAATATTTCATGGTCTAGTCTAGTCTTAAATGTAAATTGACAGAATGAAATCCATGAACTTTGTAAGTAGAGATGCTTATCCTACAGTCTCGAGCCTCTTTAGAGTCGTGAGAGCCCTTGAATATTTTTGAAATTTTAAAACCTTTTGCAAGATTGAATAAATTGTTTTCATTAGATTTTTAGAAATGCATAAAACACATGTTAAAAGAAGGAAATTAATGGATTTCCTGTTAGAAACCAGGATATTCATAAACACAAACAACAACCTATACCACATTTATTTGTCATTCACCAGAGACTGAACAATCTTTTTTCCAACCCTCAGATTACTTCCTGGTTTATCGAAGCCTTTTTGTTTCAAGACAGTTAATGAAGGTGTCAGTCATTGTGCTGCACTGCAACCCACTTCTTGGGCCAACATGATTTAAATTTTTCATGTCACCATTCCTATTAGTCATTGATGACTCACTGACAGGAGTATTAACTTCTGTTAGTGAGTCACTGTATACTTCTTCTTCTGTAGATAGGCATTGTTTGCCCTTGGCTTCTCCTTCATTGAATCTTCTGCATCTCTAGATACAATCAGCAAAATAAAACACAGGTATAAAGAAAGTAGGTGGTGTCACCTGTCATGACATGATTGCAGAATAATTATTTTGCTGAGAAGTTATATCCTTCTACGTGATTTTTATATTTGGTGCTAAAAAATGATTGCATAGATGGAACAAAATTTTTTGTATCATAATACTGAGACTAAGTTTCAGTGTATTGTTCCAATACTTTGTAATATAGGTTTCCTTTTAGTTTATGAAATGTCTTCTCTAGATATAGTCCCTGTTCATGTGTATAGGACAGTTCTGTATGCGTGTTTAACTGATTCAAACTTTGTAGAAAGTCCAACTGGAAATAACTAGCTCTAAATGTATGTGATTTGTAATATTTATATATATATATAATGTATATATATATATATATATCATATGTGTATACATATACATGCATTATATATGTGTATGTATATGTGTGTATATGTATATATAATAAAATATATATGTATACATACATGCAAGAGGCTGTTTTGAATGCCATAAAAATGAACTTGTTTAGTAACCCAAGCTATCCTATCTACAGGAAATATAATCATGAAATTTAAACCCACTCACAGGTATTAGGCAGTGAATCCCTATTATAATCAGGATGCTAAGGCAATCCTAATTTTATATGTGTTATTTGACTTCTGGAAATTAAACAGGTAAATTTGTGAAAATATTCTGACATTGTCTGTCTGATATAGGTAATCTGAAGGTGCATTTCAATTTCAGAAGCTAAGAAAAGCTGTTTCAGTGTAGACTACTTAAGTATTAATTTTTGGACTTGAACAGAAAAATAACATCATTCTACTATTTTAGTACTAAATCATTTTAGGACTACATATATATGTATATAGGTATATATATGTGTGTATATATATAGAGAGAGAGGGGGAAAGAGAGAAACAGCAATATTAAATAGGAAGTATTTCACTAATGAATAATTGGGTATTTTGTTCACACCAGGTTTTGTTAACATAACTGATAAAAATTTGTTAGAATACACATGACATTGAGAAATGCCAACAAGACTTACTGATGGATAGAAAAAGTGGTTATGAGTAAGAGGAGAGAAACCAGAAGGATACCTTCAAATACTTTGTTAGCAAAAATTAAAAAGACTGAAGCTGTGCAGCTTTGAAAGTAAAAGTCTGATTTTCAGTTTCTCTTATTTGACATGTGTATTAGACATTGAATCAAGGATGAGAGGCTGAATTCAGAAGAAAATTCTGATCTAGACATATGAGTTACCCTTTCCTGGCATTTATTCAAAATTATAATAAAACCACCAAGGGAGTTCGTTTGACTCAAGAAGAGAAGTAGGCATTAGTTGACTGGTGCTTTGAGCCTTTCTGAAGGAGAGGAAGTTATCATAAGCAATAGCTTCAGAGAAGGAGATCAAGAATGTTTAGTTAAATACATGAAGACTCACTGACAGATACTGGCTGCATGTTTGTACTCTCAGTATGATGATATTCGGAAGTAAGACCACTAAGAGCCAGTTAGGACATAAGCATGAAGCATGAAGCCCTCATGATGAAATTCACACCTTTAAGAAAAAAGAAGAGAAGGTCCTTTTTCTACTATGTGTGACTATAAGATAAGAGAAAAGCATTGGAAACCTGGTAAGCAAACTTTAACCAAAAATCAGTGTTGCCCTACTGATGTCAGACTCTTGTCCACAGAGTGTGAGAAATAACTAGCTGTATTTAATTTACTCAGTTTACTATATTCTACTACACCAGTTTGAACCATATAGAACTTGAGATAGACCTGAATAGCATAAAGTATTGGGGCAGGAGGAAATTTATGTTTGCTTAGCAGTTTATAAAATGTTTTAAAATTAAATCCACTTTAATTATTGTACTTTGCAATAAAATGCATCCTCATATCTGTGATTTAGTAAATAAAGAAATCTAGATATTTCAAATGTTAATTCATAACAATATGGCTATTAACATTGATTACTCTTTATTTAGAAATAAATTTTGTTTCTTATTTCTAATGGAAGAAGGTATGACAGCAAGCTACTTTCAATAGATTGTAATTTATGTGGAATTTTTAAAAGTAATACAATAAGTATTATAAGTAATATAATTCACACATCCTCTGCAGAGTGATTTATGAAACATTTTACTAATCTACTTGAGATGCTATTATGAATTACCATAAACATGACTTGAAATACTGACCTTAATTTCTCATAGTTCTAGAAGTTGAGAAGTTCAAAATCCAGGTATTTTCAATGTCTGAGGAAAGGCTCTGTCTGGTTCATTAATTGAACCTTGTCACCGTGTCACATGGTAAAAGAATTCACAACTGTTTTAAAACCAAAAACAACAAGAAAACCAGGATTCTGGTCATCGGAATTCTATTCTCAAGATTCAAGTAACTTTTGCCACTATCATCAATGTGAACATTTCAGCAAATACATTTGGGAGTGAGTGAAAACTTCAAAACTATATCAGGTTTACTAAAATGTTCGTATTATTTACTCTCTCAAAAATAATCATACAGGTCTCTAGGCATTCACACAGAGTGAGACGAAAGAAGGATATTCTTAGGAGAGGATCCAATAGCTCTAGTTCGTCTGACCTATACAAAGTAATATTTATTGAAATGAACTCTAGGAAATAGAGTGTGTGGGTGTGTGTTGTTATTGTTTTCATTTATTTTTGTCTTGTTTGTGTACTTATCTGTCTTTGGGAGGGTAAAGAGGGGTAACAAAAATATTGGTACAAAGGGTGAACAAATGCAGCCGTGATACTCACTAGATTCTACATTAAAAATGACCTATACAATTTGTGGGTGAGCATGGGAGGGAAAAACTGGGAGAGATCAAGGGAAGGGATGGCACTGTCCAAAAAGTCATGCATATTTTATGTGACTTACATAACTGTAACACCTGTGAACACCACCTTTACAATAACTATACAGAGATATAAGAAAGTGTACCTTAAAGAAGTATGTACCAACTTTTAAGAGAACAATTAATTTTTATATAAAATAAGGAAGTATTAAAGAGATTTAATGAGCAAGTAGACAAAGAACCATAATTGACAAGTTCATCTAGATTCAGTCAAATAAAATGGATGCTCTGTCTTGCCAAATTAGCTTTCAGGGCCAGGGAAGGTACATCATTACAGGAAAGACTAGTAAGAAATTCAGATTCCCTAATAGCATTTTCCTGATTTTATTCATAGCAATCAAAATCATGATAGCATCTCTCCTCATGTTGCTATAATGAAATAACATAATTGCCTGCCAGAACAACAGTAGCAAATGATTTACATAGTTGATGTCTTGTTTACATTGATCATATTTTCATTTTCATTTTATATGACATCTTCTCCATTTATTTAATTTAATTATCTTATATAACACCACTGCCTTTGGTGAGTGTGTTCCATAGGATACTTTAGTTTTTGATAGCTAGATTTTTTAAAAGTTGTGATTATTTTTACATGGTATAGAGTTACCTAAGCTACAAGGTGTCACCAAAGTCCGGATTTGTTCAGAAAAAAATAATGAGCTAGATTTTCTGTCAGATAATGATTTAGATCATTTGTATCAAATATTAGATTGTCTTCATGTGTAAAGGTATGGTGGGTACCAGTGAGGGAAATGAACATTATAGAAATTCTAACCCCGGATCTTAATTAGAAATGTTCGTATGCAAAAAAGACCCTTGGAAATATTTGGAGACATTTGTGAGTATCAAAACTCAATAGAGGAGTTTTGTGTACTAACATGTAGTGTGCAGAAGATAAGGATACTGCTAAACACCCTACAAAACAAAAAACAGCTTCCAGCAAAAAGAAATTATCCAGGACACCAGGCCAATAGTCCCAAGACTGAAGAACTTATTCAGTGCACCTAATTTATCACTCAACCTTATCACAATCATGAAAGAACAGTTCAATTCCTTTTTATATAACACTATATAAAATGATATAGTATAATATATCTAAATATATTATTTTATATGATATATGATTGATATGCTGTTATATGATATAAAATATGGTATGATAAAGTTCACCAACTTGAACTTTGTCTTCCAAAGAATTCATATCGAGCCAGAATTTGTAATAAGTGTAATTTATTATTAGCAACAATCTACTGTATAACTTTATATAAAACTGCATTAATGGGGATAACAACACTCAACAAGAAATGTACTCATTGCCTTTCTCATGTAACTGTAACCCCTCTGTACAGCATCTTTACAATAAAATAAAATAAAACTGCTTTACACTGAAATCTAAAGAGATAAATACACAAACATAAATTGGTTAAATTATTAATTTATTTGATCTTTTCTTCTACTGTATAACAGTCCTGAATTCTTGAATTACAAGAAAATATTCTGCAAACTCTTGGCACCAGGGGCTCATACATAGAATCTTAACTATTTGGGAAGCTGAGAATGGGAAGATAATGATTTAACTCAAGCCAGGCAGATATGCTTATGAAACCCCTTCTATAGCTGGGGGCTGTGGTGCAAGACTACATGGGATTGTTCTAACAACATAGCCCAGACCAAAACAAGGAAGGAACTTGGACATGTTGGAAATTCCCTGTGATCCTAGATCTGCCTGGAAGCCTACAAGTACGTAAATTATGGCTCACTCATATGCCAGAAACAAGCTCCTATCTTGAAAATAAGCAATAAAAATCTGGCTAAAGGTGTGTCATAGCAGCTGGCAAGCAAGGTCTTCATTTCAAACCTCAACACTGCCAAAAGAAAAAAATTCTTTAGATTGTAAGTATACTTCCCAGCAGAATATTCTTTAGCTTTGATCTCTTATGTACTGGGAGCATCTCTGTAATTACACCACCAGTTCTTGGGAGTGAAGTTATCTCTCTTCTTCATTGTAGCTTTCAAAATTTCCAGGCACAAAAATTGGTTAACTGCTAGTAGAAAACTAAAGCTAGATCCTCATATATCACCCTGCACCAGAATCAACTCCAAATGGATCAAAGACCTCGAAGTCAAAGCAGACACTCTGAAAATATTACAGGATGGAATAGGAGAAACCTTAGGTCTCCTTGGCACAGGCCCAAATTTTCTGAATAGAGACCTGGAAACACAACAAATCAAAGAAAGGTTGGACAAGTGGGATTGCATAAAGTTGCAGAGCTTCTGCATGGCAAAGGACATAGCTAGCAAGATCAATAGAAAGCCCACGGATTGGGAGAAGATCTTCACTAGCCATACAACAGACAAGGGTCTCATATCTAAAATATACTTGGAACTCAAAAAATTAAATCCCCCAACAACAAATCTTCAAAGAAACAACTGCCCAATAAATGAGTGGGCTAAAGACTTAAAGAGAAGCTTCTCTGAAGAAGAAAGAAGGATGGCCAATAGACACATGAAGAAATGCTCAACATCCCTAGCCATAAAAGAAATGCAAATCAAAACAACATTGAGATACCACCTCACTCCAGTTAGAATGGCAAAAATCAAGAACTCTAACAACAACAGATGCTGGAGGGGATGTGGACAGAAAGGAACCTTACTTCATTGTTGATGGAAATGTAAACTTGTTCAACCACTTTGGAAAGCAGTATGGAGGTTCCTCAAAAGACTTCACATAGAGCTCTCTTATGACCCAGCAATCCCACTTTTGGGCATTTACCCAAATGTTTACAAACAAGACCACACTAAAGCTACCAGCACAACAATGTTTATTGCAGCCTTATTTACCATAGCTAAGATATAGAACCAACCCAGATGCCCCTCAGTAGATGAATGGATCAAGAAAATGTGTGTATATATATATATATATACACAATGGATATGTATATATATATACAATGGAATTCTATGCCTCCATCAGAAAGAATGACATTGCCCCATTTGTTAGGAAATGGAAAAACTTGGAAAAACCTATATTAAGTGAAGTAAGCCAGGCCCAAAGAAACATAGGTCCCATGGTTTCCCTTATTTGCATTATCTAGTAGATGTATGAGGGAATTGAACCCTTATCTATGTATTTTAATGTTTTTTTCTTTCATGCATGTGTTTCTAATGCACTTATAAGATTATCTCTTTGTTGCTTTGTATGTCCCTCCCCCACAGTATAACCGCTGCTTTCACTATATTGATGTCAGCATAACTTGTGGAGGAGATGGGGAAAAACAAGTCGTTTAAGGATACAGGTGGACCTGTTGCAACAATGAGAAGTACAAGTTTTCATGTCCAAAACGAGCTTTACAACATCTGTGGAGGGGAAGGATTGGGATTGGGGGGGGAAGGGGGGAGGCTGGGAAGGGATGTGAAGGGTAAACAAAGGAGGAGGCTGCAATGCTTGGTAAGAAATGCATGCATTATCCTGCCCATGTAATTGTAACCCCTCTGTACAGTATCTTCACAAATAAAATAAAATTAAATTAAAAAAATACTTCTGAAAAAAAATTTCCAGGCACATCAAATTGGAGAACTTTTTACATATCAGATCTCTCTGGTATCTTTAGCAGCAAAATGGTGCACTGCTCTTCAACCAGAAGGATTGCCAACAACTGTCTAATGGTTTAGCACAAAAAAAAAAGAAAGAAAGAAGACTGGAAGCTTAAAAACAGAAAAAAACACTCATCTTTAATATATAAATGTAACCTATTATGTTAAAGAATAATTTTAAGAAATGTTCCAGAGACACCTGATTACTATAAAGCAACAAATCTATAGTTCAGTGCTGTTGATATTTTGTTCACCCAGACCAAACTGACAAATTAATTCTATATCTATTTATTAAAATGATCACATTATTACTGAAGAAAAATGGATGCTTGCTAGAAGAAAATAGGAAATAATTATGACAAAAGGTTATTAATGAAGAACTTTTTGTATTTGCATCTTTTTGTACTTTACCCCTTGACCCATGTCACCAGCTTACCAGCCTTTTATTTATTGTTATTTTATCATTATTATCATGATTAGCTTACATTAGTTATAGAGGTGGGAGATTTATTTCATTTTCAGATTCTCACATATGCTCATACTTTATGCTTTAGTTATTTCTCTAGTCTAATGTTGTGGCTTAGACTAATCTAGTCTCTAATTTTACCCACCCATCCTGTGTAGCTCTGGTTACAATGTGATCTACAATATATAACTTGACAGTTCAGATGGGATTCCACTAACTTTTTGTCTAGGTTGAACTCAGATCATAATCCTCCCAATTGCCACCTCTTAAGTAGCTAGGATTCCAGGCATGCAGTGCCATGCCCAGCTCTATATGTTCACTTGGTAAACTCTTGATTATTTTTAGTACACTCTCCCAATTATAATCTACAAATAACAATGCTCATGTAATCCATCTGTATTATTTCTCAACAAAGCCCTTAGGTGCCTTGCCGTTTTTAACTTCTTTCTGTTTGTTTGTATTTTTCCCTTCGTTGCCTGATGGGTGTTGAAAATTCAATATTTTCTCAATTTTTAATGCTCATGTAAATATACTTTTCTATTTGAAGAGTGTGTTTCTTTTCTTTTTCTTTTTTGTATTTCCCAAAGTAAGACTTCTATGAAACTTAAAGCTTTATAGACACTGGCTAACTATCTTTTATTTTGTCCTTTTTCTAGCTCTGGAGTTTGAACTCAGGATGACCTAGTATTTGCTGGATAAACCCTCTACCACCTCCTCAAACATGCCCTACTCTTTGTTTTAATAACATATTGTAAGATGTGAACTTGTAATGCAAAACTGTTTTTCATCAAATCTTAGAAAATATTACTCATTTCTGTCCCCTTGTTAATATTGTGACTTTGATCTCAATTTGACACTCTTTGTGCTTTGTAAGAATCTATTAATTTTAACCACTTTTGAAAATGACACTTCCTTTGATGATAATATCACTGTAGAGATTAACTATTCTGTTTGAAATTTGGAATTCCTTTCAACCGTGGGTGTTTTATGTTTCTATAGTTCTTTGAAAATCTCTAGGTTAATGTTAATATTTCCTACCCTTCTTTCACACCTAGGCTTTGTTAAGAATAATCTTTCTTATATGTTCATTTTTATTATATGTTTTATTTCTGTTAATTTTATATATGCTTTCTACAAAGAATCCTTCATTGAATTTTGACTTTTATCATGTTTAAATTAGCTGTTATCTCAATTCATTACTTTCTACCTTGTGTTTCTACTCAGTCTTCTTTACAGTCTTCATGCTTCTTGATATAATATTTTCTTTATTTGAAATATTCTTAACTTAGTATTGTTGTCAAATCTAGTTTATATAATTGTTTTCATTTTATGTTATTTTCTTATAATTGTAATATTTAAGTATATCATTACTTTTATGACTGATTTTTACCATGGAGGTGGCTTGTGGTATCTATAAAGAGAAGCAGAAAGGCAAAGTCCATTCTGGGTACATTTCTATGTTTGTAGTGTGGAGAAGAAAGCCTGTCATGGAAGAATCTGTCCATTCATATCATGAATTTTTCTCATCAGGAACTTTAGAATTTCAGTAACTGTGCTTCTGCTTCCTTCTCTTTTTTTCTGTAAAGGAAAATGAATAAAATAATATTTTCCATGAAGTCCTAGATGTAGGTATCATATTACAGCATCCAACTTACAGTAATGTTCTTCTCATCTTAAAGGAAGGTTCTTTTTCTCTTCTATAAATTCAGTAATATCTAGAGTCCATTCAAAATTTCATATAATCTTAGTATCTCTTTCCTTAACATGGTTTGGAAGTTAAAAGTATACTGAATCTCTGGATAATTTTGTATACAATTATAGACATATATGAATGTAAAAATTCATTATCATGGTTACCTCAATTAAAGTCTTATTTATCATTTCTAAATAAAGTCTGATGATACTTAATGCAATAAAATTGTGACTATTATGTTTTCTGTTGATACATTCATGCTGCTATGTAATTTGAAAATCTCAGTATGCAAAGTTTGGAGTTTCTGTTTTGTTAATATCACTTTAGTAATGTGACATTGACATTGAGCATCTGGGTTTTATCAATTAAGTACTGATTATTTTTCAGGGGAATAACATTGAAATTCTTTAGGTTTTAATTTCTAGAGGCACCATCAGATAACAATAAAACCAAAAACTTCTTAATTAAGGCTTCCTGATCAAAAAGTAATGTAAGTCTACGGTTATAGTTTCTCAGGAATCTATCATTTAATATTTTTATTCAGTTGTGAACATCAACTACTCTATTTTCTTATTCATTCATTAATTTCTTTAGGTGCAGGATAGTTTATCTCTGCTTTGTTGTTATTCTGTATGTGTGTGGTGATTTGCAAGATATGCAGATAGTTAACAGAATCTTTCAGCATTGAGTTGTTTCCTGGAATTTCTTCCATCCTGCTATGGAAACTTTGAATCTGAAGTCTGATTTATGTATAGACAAATATCATAAGTTATAATTTGTGGAGGGGAAAGGAAAAAACAAATCGTTTAAATAGGGATACCGGTGGACTCATTGCAATAATGAGATGTACAAGTCATTATGTCGAAAATGAACTTTACAACTTTGGTGGTGGGGGGGAGGAGGGTTGGGTGGGGGGTTGGGAAGAGGATGGGATGGGAAGGGGAAACAAAGTAGGAGCTACAATGCTTGATAAGAAATGTACTCATTATCTTGCCCATGTAATTGTAACCCCTCTGTACAGTATTTTCACAATAATAAAAGAAAAACCTTGACTCTCTAGACATGTCCAACTCGTTTAAATTTCTTCAATATTTCTGCATTTTTCTAAACTTTTCTACACACATCTCGTCTCCTTTAGTAGTATGAGAAATCGGCTTTCTGCAGTTTTATCATTTTGCTTATAGAATAATCCTTTATATGTTTTCTACAAATCTGAACATGTATTTGCTTTAAAACCATGATTACTTCCTTATTGTTGTCCTTGTCATTCCAAATCAACTTCAGGATCTTATACTTGAAATCTAGGCAATAGTTATATATTTCTTTAATCTTTACTCAACTGATCCTAGAAATATTTTATTCCAAGAATATTTTATGCTTTCTTTCTTCTGGTCATTGAACATGACATTATTTCTGAATAGATTTTTCCTTCATCTATAGTTTTATTTATTTTTTGGTATCTTGAATATAACTTTTAGATCTCGGCTCAAAAAACTCTGAAACTCAGAAGTGGTGGTGTGGCTCAAGTGGTAGAGTGCTAGCCTTGAGCTGAAGAGCTGAGGGACAGTGCTCAGACCCAGAGTTCAAGCTCCATGACTAACACCCCCCCCAAAAAAAATATATGGGCTGGGAAGGTGGCTTAGTGTTTCCCTTGCATGCATGAGGCCCTGGGTTTGATTCCTCAGCACCACATAAGCAGAAAAAAATGCCAAAAGTGGTGCTGTGGCTCTCAAGCGGTAGAACACTAGCCCTGATCTGAAGAGCTGAGGGGCAGTGCCCAGGCCCAGAGTTCAGGCCCTAAGATGGACTAAAAAAAAAAATCTTTGAAACTCTGACAGAATTTGCATATCATGATAGTTAAATAATGTTGGGCACCAACCCAAGTTTATTAATCCATCCAATCTTTCAGTGTTCTGCTTATATACTAATATATCTGATGTTTTGTTGTCTTGGTTAAGGTGCATAATGCATTTTCATACAGGACATGTTCCATAGGTCTTAATTATTATAAAGATTAACATTTTACATTTGTATTCTTTCTCATTTGGACAGTATAGATAATTGTACAAAATCTGTTTCCTTTTGTCATTCCCTAATTGAGTGTAAATAACTGGGAATTATACTTCTAGTTCATTTATCCACTTAATTATTACACTAATTTTCTACCTTAGAAACTGAGCCTTTCTTATACTATTTGTTTTTACTAGGTATGGTATGGTATCTAGATATAACCTCTTTTTAATTTATCATGAAATAAATTAAAGTAATTTTGCATTGGTTATTTTATAGATACACGGAATAATTTTCTATTAAATTCTAGTAAGAAAGAGATTCAGAGTTAATCATACAAAAACTCTAAGATGTCAACCTTCCAAAAGTAAACTGTATATTGATTTGAAAATGTATATATTTTGTACATAATGCTTCATACCCCAATGATATAGATAGAGAAACTAAGGATATCAGGGTTTAAGATTATGATATTGAATTAGAAGTTCAGGATGCTTTTGATGGCTGAGGGAGGATTGTAGATAAAATTTAAATGATATTCCTATGACAATGTTTGAAATTCATGCTTCATTTTGACTCTGCAGTTCTTGAAAATAAGGCAGTGACCATGGTCTGGCCTAGGATAATACAAGATTTCAATGAGGCATGAAATATATCAAACCTGTGCACATTAATGGCTAAACCTGTACATTATTTTTCAGTGACCCAAAGTAGTGTTCATTACAACTGATGTTTTCACATGAATTTTATAAATTTTATATTATTCTCATGCAATATAAGACTAAAAATGATGTGTTGTCAGCATTCTATTTAAAAAAATAAAATGTATATGGAAAATAAAAATGATTTGAATAGGTCAAGAATGATAGTCTCTTGCCTTGAATCCCAGCACTCTGAAGGCAGATGTGAGGGAATTGTGACCTTGAGACTAGCATGGATTACATATATATTAAAATCTTCTCTCACCTGAGCACGGGTAGCTCATGCCTGTAATCCTAGCTACTCAGGAAGCTGAGATCTGAGGATCTCTGTTAAAGCCAGCCCAGGCAGAAAGTCTGTGCTGTGAGACTGTTGCCTCCAATAAATCACTCAGATCACTGGAAATGGTGCTGTGGCTCAAATGGTAGAGCACTAGCCTCGAGCTGAAGAGCTGAGGGACAGCGCCCAGACCAAGTTCAAGCCCCACAACCAAAAACAAAAAAAAAAATCTTCTCTTTTAAAGTATGTTAAATAAATTTAAAATTGCATGCTTTATCCTTTACTTTTATCATTTCATCTTCTCTTTGAGTGTTTAACATGTTGTAATCTCCTCGTTAATTTAAATGGAATTGGGCTTTGATAGATTTTTTTGGAGTGTATATGTATTGGTTATATAATATAAATAATTTATTAATGAATACCCTTAATTATGAGATAGGTTGGTAATTTGAAGGCAAAAATAATGCATGATATAATTATTTCATATGAAATTTAATAAAAGAAAATTTATGGCAAAATTAACTACAATTTATATAGAGAACAGACATAGCTTAACATTCCCATTTGGAAATAGAAACAAAGAATTTTAAATACTTTTAAATATTTTTAAATATTTAAATGTTTTAAATATTTCAGGTTGCAAGGCAAAGTAAAAAAATATGGTGTGAATGCCAATTAGGACAGGGAACCTTGATATTAGAATACTAGCATGTACAGAAGGGAAAGTGTCTATATTTAAAACTTCTGAGTGAAATTAGTATTTTTTTCTTGAAACCATGAATTTTTACAACAGTAATTTTGTGGTCAGTACAATGACAGGCTCAAATGGATATTTTGAAGATGATAACAGCAGTTAAAATGATTGATTTTAGTAGGGAATAAACCAGAACCAAAAGGATTGATAATGACATTATTGTATTTGCCTTCTCTTGCTAATATGACTGCTTCTTACTTAAAGTCTGCTTAATATCAACTTCAAAAAGGAGATTTACTTGTCATAACACCACTAGCAGAATATTGAACAAAAGCTAACATGTATTTCTCAGTCCCAATTTAGTGTCTGTCTTTGAAATGAACAGGGTGAGATGAATTTCTTGAGTTTGTATGTGAAATAGATTTTGAGTAATGATAGCTTGTTCTATGGGATTGCCAACTACCATGAAATTGAAGAAAGCAGAACAGACAAGGGTGTCAACCTTCTACCTATTGCATTTCAAATGCTACACAGGGAAGATGAAGAAAGCACAGACCATGATATGCTTTGAGGGAGCAGTACAGTTTCAGTAGGGAAGATAAAAGATGAATAATAGGATGAAAGGACTGTAAATATGGATATGAGATTCAAAATAAATATAAAAATTAGTCATATATGCCAGTGGATGTTTATCTACATACAGTTGAACTTCCCTACCTGTTCATTTCACGTGAATGGATTCAATAAGCCAGAGAATCGATAACATGAAGATGGAAAATATTTTTACAAATTGGTAAACATGGACAAGTATTTCCTTCTCAATATTATTCCCTCAACTATGCAGTATGTGAACTCCTTACAAATAGTTTGGATTGTGTCTGATACAATGTCCAATCTGAAGCAGATTTAAAACATATAGGAAAATTTATAGAGGTCGAATATTTGTCCAATGCATTTTACAAATGGAAATGGAACATCTTCCCCTACTGGTGTCACCAGGGTTCTGGGCCCTTCTCTGCAAGCATAGAGGGATTATTATGATAGAAATTTTGCAAGAGGCTTTAAAATCTCTAAAGAGTTTCAAAAAAATCACATAGATAAAGAGACCTTACTAACATCCATTTCAGGGTTCCAATAAACTGCAGGTCAAAAATGTCTCAGTGTGTGGAAAGACATGACAATACTCAGAGCTAAGCACTTAGTTTTATAGTAGTAAAAAAAAATTCACACGTATAAGCAACCATTTCTTAACCAATGTCAGACAATTAGGTTTTGATAAGTCTAAATTAATATACAAACTACTCTAATTAATTCAGACACTGAGACCAGTGAGATCAGAGTTTTAATCAGAAGTTTGTCAACAGAGAAACATTTATAGTAGAAAGGTAGAATGAGAGATGAGAGTTTTGGGGAAACGAGAAAGGAAAAGGGAAGACAGTGAAAGCTTAACAATAAATGTGATCTGGAGATATTTTGACAAATGAGCTCTTGGATAATTGAATTCTTTTAAATGGAGATGATGTGTATTTACTGTCCACTAATCACATGGCAGGCTCTACTATGTGGTAATTATAAACACTGACATACCTCTGCAGACAGATTTTAGCATAGAATAAAAAAACTATTGAACCTGGGCCTGAGTTACGCACACCTGTAATCAGCTACTCAGGAGGCTAAGAGCTGAGGATCACAATTCAAAGCAGTCTGGGGAAGATGATACTGCTATCTTCAATAAATTCCCAAAAAGCTAGAAAAAGAAACTTGGTAAATCAAGTGGGAGATCACTTACTGGCTTTGAGAGTAAAAGCTCAGGGAAAGCATATAACCCCAGAGTCCAATCTCCAGGACTGATGAAAAGAATAAATGAATGAAATAAAAGTGAAAAGAAGAAGAATTATAGAAATATAAGTGTGCTATATATACACAATGGAATTCTATGCTTCCATCAAAAAGAATGACACTGCTCCATTTGTTAGGAAATGGAAAGACTTGTAAAAAAAATCATATTAAGTAGCCAGACCCAAAGAAATATACGTACAATGGTTTCCCTTATTTGCAATAATTAGTATACATCTAGAATAGTCTTATTAGATGAACACTCAAAAGCTATGTATATATGACCATATAAGATGATGCTAAGTAAAATGATCCCCAACATATAGACACAAAAAGTTTTTCTTTGTTGTTGTTTTTATTGCACTATGTGATTTTTTTCTTTTGTATGTTCTTCCCCCTATGATATATCCCCTGTTGTTACTATATTGATTTTGGTACCCTGCATCTTGTGTATACATTTATCTAATTTGGGAAGGTGAAGGGGAATAACATAATGCTAGAAAAAAGACACAGAATGACCCATTGCAACAATGATAGCCCAAATCACTATGTTGGAAATTAACTTTACAACTGTGGGGGAGAGTGTGGTAGGGTAGGGAAGGTATGATAGGAGACAAAAGGGGATGGTAACAATGCTTGACAAGAAATGTACTCATTACCTTACTTATATAACTGTAACCCACCTGTACAGCATCTTTACAATAAAATAAAATTAAAAAAAGAAAAGTATAGAGATTTACAATGAGAAAATATAATGATTTTGTGAGATGCAACAGATGTATTCCAGTTAATTAAGCTTAGTGGACAAATCCTAAAATGTGTTAAAATAATAAATTTAATTGAATTGCTAATATTTTGTAACTTTTCAAATTATCTTTAAATAGTGCAGTGCTTTCAATTTGATAGATCAACTTATAAGTACAATGTATTGTGACCAATGTCACCCCTTCCAACAAAAATTATTTTGTATATATATATAAATAATACAATATATATTTACATATACACAAATTCACATGCATAAATAAAATTAGCAAACGCTTTTTTGAGCTAGTTTGGAATCAGTTTCTCTTAAATGAACTCTTACATAGAATGTGGACTGATTCTCTTAAACAGATTTGTTTTCATCATATTCTTATTAACTGTATAATCCTGGAGGGTAAATGGTAGGTACAATTCTTACAATGTGACCTGAAAAGATACTAGAATGCAGACTTACAAAATATCACAGCTGCTTTGATTACTGCTTAATATACCTTGATAATTAGTGCTCAGGCCCACTTACTTTGCAAGATTTTCACTATGCTTGGAAGATTTTCAGCCAAATGCATGTAAAAAAAAGAAAAAGACAGCCATTAGTTTAAAAAAATAAATATGGATGGAAAACAAGATATTCTTTTTTCCCCTGTCTTCCACAAAGAATAAATGGAAGATTACAGTTGTTTCATTTATGCTTTCCAAGTTTAGACTTATTTTAAATTCAACATCTACTATTTCTGGAAATGAGCCTGAGATTAAAACAGTAACATAGCCAATTTGACTACTGAATTTTTATCACTGTCTACTAAACTTTTATCTGTGGTTTTATAAGTAATTCAATGCTTAATGTTCCTGTGATCAAATACCAGGATGCAGATAATTCATAAAAGATGTTTGTAGAATTGGGAAATATAAATATGAATATATATATAATATATATAAATAAATATAAATAAACATGAATTTTGGATAAAATGTTGGCTATCAAGACTTACAATTGCAGATTTAGGGAAACAAGTTTGATTTCTCTCTACTCACCAAGCTTGTATCTGCGCTATAGTCTGAGCCCAGTTAAAAGAAGCCTCTGAGTACGAGGATCTCCTAAGCAATCTGATAACTAATAAACAGGTACCTTATTCTTCCTCCTCCAAGTCCAGCAGAAACAGTAAACAAAATGTGGAAAATGGAGTGAAATCTGTTGTAGAGAGACAATATAAAGCTAGAAGTGAGACCCCACCCAGAAGTTCATCCAGAATTTTTACTACTAAAAGTAAACAAGGCTTGCAAGTTTTAAGCGGTCCAAAATTGACTAAAATCAAAAGGTCAATATCTTCCTTCTGCAGCAAGATGCATACATGAGCCAAGAAAATATGAAGCTCCTACATTATATCACAAGCACAGTCTATCCTGAATTTGGTCGATGCTACAAAATAAAAATATTGAAAATGTTCTCTATACTACAGAAAAAGTAATCACATTTTGATAAAGAAGAAAATCTTTAAACCCACAGAAAAATCTGACAGAAAAACCAAAAGAGAATTTATTTTGTTTTGCCTAGTATAGAAGTAGTATTTGGTTTAAACAGCTAATAACATAACAATATTGTTAAATGTGCATACTAATAACTATTGCTTGAGGACATTAGAAATCCTTATGGAATCTATTTGTATAATAATTAAAGCTTAAATTATGCATTGACTTTTTACTAAATGAGGAATTATATAATAGCTGAAGTATTTTTTAAAGTATCCCTATCTTTATTAGATAGAAATTATCATACACTAAGAAATATGGCAAGTTGGAGTCATGTCTACCAGTAGTTTCTGGTGTTCTATTCAAGTGTGTCCTTTCTGCTTCAATTTAGAAAAAAATGTCCTCTTTAGCCTTCAATTCATACATTACAACTTCTTCATATTTATTTCATTCCCTTTGCCTTAAGCGTACACTTACAAAGAGAATTTTTCCTTGATAATGGAGAATAACTGGGTTTTAAATGGTTTTCTTTATAAAGGATGGTTTCTCTTTCTGTGAGAATCCTGTTTTTTTTTTTATTGCACTGACAGAATAGTCACTGTTGAGATGATAAGAGAGAAAGTCCATCCTTCTTCTAGACAAATTCAAACTTCTTTCCATTCTATGTGCAATGACTCTGTAAAGCTTTAATTTGTCAACAATGGGAGAGTATAATTAATTTTCATGGATTTTTGTTGTAAAATTGGTTCTGCAATGGTTTAAATAAATCACTCATGACACAACATATTTTTCAGTAAATTGAACACCCCTTATGCTTGAATGATTTAAATGACAGGACAGGCAGTAAATAGGACAAGAAAGGGAAGAAAAGTACAGGACAGGGAAGGACAGAGAAGGGAAGAAGGGAAGGGAATGGAACGGAAGGAAATGGAAAGGTACGAAAAGATAGGGAAGGAAAAGGAAGGGGAAAAGGAAAAGAAAGATAAAAGGGAAGAGAAGGGATAGAGAGATAATTTATAGTACAGTGCAATTAACAAAACAATCTTCTTAGCTTTTAGTCCAGATCCCAAGCCAGATAAACTTATCTGCCAAGACCTCTTCCTAAGATTAGGAAATGGAAATTGCTACAGCTAGTAGCTAGGCCTGTGTGTCTTTTCTGTTGCCTATTTTATTTTGCTTCTAGTTGACTTGTTTAGGAATTAATAATTTAGTTATGTGACGTATAATACAACATTTAATTTTATAACTTTAGTTCAGCATTTGAGTATGCCATTGTCTTTCTTACCCAAGTACTAATACGTTTTATCTGGATAACATATCCCTTCTTCATTGTCTAGTAAATGTATTTTAAATGGTTTGTGAGGGCACAGATTGCTTTAAAGATCCTAAAATGATGGCTAATATTTTAGATTTAACAAAAGACTGAGTTTGTTACTTCAATTAAGAAAATAAGAAAATTTAATAATTTCAAATTTATACTTAAAAATTCAGTGAGAAATATATTAAAATAAATACTACTATTACTATTACCACTATTGATAATAATCTTGTCATTGAAACAAGTGAACAAAAAAAATTGGAAAATTTCATTGCTCGAACAACTCTGTATACAGAGAAAGGCCATCTGTTCTTGTTTCTGAAAGCTCACTATTTCCATACAGCTTCTTTCCTCCCTTTGCATATATTTCAGTATTAGATATTTGATTGTCTGTTCTCCCCCTTACTTGTCAGCAGAAGGAAATAATTGTAGTGTGCTTAGCATGCTTCTGAACTTGTTTCTTTATTACAGTAGTGCTCTCAGGAGACCAGTGTTCAACTTTGGTTTCTTTCTTTTTGCCTCTATGTTGACAGTCACTACTCTTACATGTATCTCTATATTTTCTTCTTACTTTTCATGTTCACACAAACTGAAGACTATTTGACTCATTGTATTATTGTTTAGAAAAATAACCTTTTTCTACAAAAACTTCCTGCTCGATTGTTTTCTTTTCAATAAGGGAAGAATATCCATAAGGTATTTTTCAGTGGTTTATTACTGAACAAATATAAACACAAATATTATTCCTCCTTGAATTATTCATTTTATAATTTGTAAACTCTCACAAATTTGCTTACATCTTTTTCTTTATAACCAATGATTGATTTATGTTGACTACTACCCACATAATTCTGTAAGATTTAAAATATTCTATACTAATCTTGAAAATATTTCTTTAAAAATACACCTAGAGCTCGGTGCTGGTGGCTCATGACTGAGTTCATGCTTATACTCAAGTGTCTAAGATCTGGGGATCAAAGTTCAAAGCCAACTGGGGCAGGAAAGTCCCTAGGGCTCTTATCTCAAACACAGAAAAAGCTGGAAGTGGTGCTGTGGCTCAAGTAATCAAGTCAAGTGCAAGCCTTGATCAAAAAGAGCCCAGAGAGAGTCCCAGGCCAAGAGTTCAAGTCCCAGGACTGGCAAATATATAGAAAACAGCTGATCAGTTTTATAAATGTCCAGAGCAGGAGTGTATTTTGCACAAGACCTGTGATCAGATACTGATATCGTGGTTAAATCATGAATTTTGAATCTCTGTTGTGAAGGAAGAACAATTTTAAGTCATTGAAAATTATAGGCAGTTTTTAAATTTAGGGCTCTTCATTTGTCATAACTTTTAAGAATCTGAAAGCAAAACTAAAATTATTTCCTTCATGGTCAAAGATGAGAATTTGTTAAGTGGCGAGTATGTTTTCTAACTCAACATTTTATTAAGTTTTAGTAATGAATTCCATTACCATTTAATAATTTCAAGATGATTAGTTGCATCTTGCCACTAAAATATAACAATTAAGTAGAAAAAACTACTGAAACTGAAGATGATGATGATTAAAATTTAAAAATTTAAACAAAACAAAAGAAATATGTTATTGAATCTAGGTAAAGAAACAGATGAATTGTTACATTTATATGACCCGATATTTTTGAGATCAAATATATTCTCAAAGTTAAAATCTCTAAAAAGTTTGTGAAATTTACATGTTTTAAGAGAAGCTAGACACATCTTCTTGGTGGTGTAGAGTAAGCATTGTAGTCTAGGTTATACACAAATAATGAAGAAAAGAGAAACAAAGAAAAAAATTTCAACATGTAATTTTGGCAATTTTTTTTTAAATTCAAGATTCTAAAAGAAATGTTTTCACGGTAATGTGGAACTATTCATAAAGTTCTTACAAGTGTAGCAGTAGAGAAAAGCCAGTGTCCTATTTTAATTTTTTCAAATAAACTTGGTGATTTTTACCTCTAGTGCAGACAAATGACAGACACAAATTGAGTACTTAGGCTTATTATCTCCTTGTGCAAGTGAACAAATCACAATTTCTGGACTTGTAAACCTGAATGTCAACTTAGTCCAGTGAGTTATTAACAGCCTACAAAGTCTTACCTGAAGTCTGAAAGTTATTAAGTTTAAAATCTTCTATGAAAATTTAAAAAGCAAGAGCCATCAAACATTTAAATTGAAAGGCAATATTATATTTCCTAAGCCTGTAATGTATTTATATATATAATATATACACACTCCAAAAATACATTTGTATGTATATATATAATATAAAATTATATATGAAATATATAATTTCATATATAATATAATATATTATATAATTAATAAATTATATATCAATAATAAATTATATAAACATATTATGTGATAATATATTATATATTGTATTATTTATAGTATGAATATAATATTTAATAATTATATATTATATATTATATAAGCATATATAATTATATGCATATTATATATACTATATTACATATAGTATATATTATATGTAATACACATAATATATTATATTATAATACTATATAATATATAATATATTATAACATATATTTTATTATATATACATACATACAAAATGTATTTTTTGTAGTATATTTAGTGTTTATTTTTTCTTACATTTTTAAAATGCAAGCTGAAGTCTGGTAGATATTTTCTGCTTTGTTTTATTGTTATTGTTGTTGCTGTGGCTGGTGGTGGTGTGTGTGTGAGTGTGTGTGTGTGTGTGTGTGTGTGTGTGTATTTGCTGGTTCTGGAGCTTGAATTCAGAGTGTGGGAACTGTCCCTAACTCTGAGCTTCTTTTGTTCAAGGCTAGTGCTCTATCACTTGAGCCACAGCTCTACTTCTAGCTTTTGTTGATGGTTTATTGGTGATAAGAGTTTTATGAACTTTCGTGATCCAGCTGGCTTCAAAACCCTTAGATCTCAGCTTCCTGAGTAGATAGGATTACAGGTATGACTGACGAGCTCCCAGTTTGGTTTTTGCTTTTAACTGACAGATCTCTAATAATGTCTTGTATATGAACAGTATTCAATAAATATTTACTCTGTGAATTAATTATAAATGTGTTAGTCTATTTACAATGTAATTCATTCTTGTTCAATTTGATTGGTTTATAATTTAAGTGTAATTCTATGCTAATTTGATGATCCAGAATCTCCATTTGAGAAGACAAACAATAAGCAATCACTTTCCTGTTACATATTTGCATTTACCATTTATGAATTGACAAGGAAATAACATTTGAAAATGCTGAAAGGGGATTAGTCACAAGCAATTTATTATATCTTCATTCATACTTAATTTACTTGGTTGTATTTTGTTTTAAAACTGTCAAAAATGTAAATTTGGATTGATTACCCATTATCAGAACCATATCAAGGCAACAATTACATGTCAATGCAGCAAAGCTCTTAAAGATGTCTACCATTGATGGTAACAAATATGAAATAATATTCTTTGAGTAATGTTTTTCAGCTTCCACACTCCCAGTGAGAAGAAGGAACTTGAAAGAGTGTATATGAAGAATGTTGTAATATTTTTTTTTGGTATTAAAAAGTCAAAAAGTAAAATTGACCTACTTAAAGATGTTCAGCCAACTTAAAAGTTCATGTAATTTCCCTGAGAGCAAGATTCTATAAATACTCATTCTTAAAGTTAGCATTATCTTTAGGTATAATGAATGTAATATTTGGGAAAATATTTACTGAAGTGTCTATTTTCTTCAAACAACAGGCTACATTTATAATAAAGGCTTGGTTAACTTCAATAAATTTAAGTTGTAGTCATTCCATGTAAGCCAAATCAAAAGAAAAAATTAAAACTCATTATGGTTTTCTGTCTTTAAACATATTCCAGATTGTTATAAATTATGAAGTGTAAAGCTAACAACTGCTTTAATGCAGATAACAGATCTGAAGGGTTCTGCCATGAATCAACTGTTGAAGAACTTGCATAGCCAGCCCAAGGTCCTGAGTTGAAATTCAATACTGACTACCCCAAAAATAGAGTTCAAAAGATTTTTTATGTTTAAAACAAAAAAGACATAGTCGTGCTGGTAGCTTTAGTGTGGTCTTGTTTGTAAACATTTGGGTAAATGCCCAAAAGTGGGATTGCTCGGTCATAAGGGAGCTCTATGTGGAGTCTTTTGAGGAACATCCATACTACTTTCCAAAGTGGTTGAACAAATTTACACTCCCACCAACAATGCAGTAAGGTTCCCTTCTGTCCACATCACCTCCAGCATCTGTTGTTATTAGAGTTCTTGATTTTAGCCATTCTAACTGGAGTGAGGTGGTATCTCAATGTCATTTTGATTTGCATTTCTTTTATGGCTAGGGAGGTTGAGCAATTCTTCGTGTGTCAATTGGCCATCCTTCTTTCCTCTTCAGAGAAGTATCTCTTTAAGTCTTTAGCCCACTTATTTATTGGGCAGTTGTTTCTAGCAAACACAAAATAGAGATGAATAGAAGTACAATATATATAGTTCCTTAGTATAAAGTACATCCAGATATGAGAAATTTAGGATCCTAATCTTGAAATACTGTACTCATCTTTTAATTCTATGGATTCTAATTTTTCATATCAAACACATTTATAAGAGGAAAACAGTCTGTTTCACCACCTTAATATATGATGGGTTGTCAAAAGCACATAGTGTTTAACAGAAAATCACCCATTAGTTTTAATATACACTATAGGTACTTTTTATGTGTATGTACATATAAACGTATATACATGTACTATTTGACTAATTTAACTTTTTTTTTATTTTATTTTATTTTATTTGTGAACATACTGTACAGAGGGGTTACAATTGCATGGGCAGGATAATGCGTACATTTCTTACCAAGCATT
>NW_012267281.1:13544134-13559070 GCF_000151885.1 Dipodomys ordii | reverse complement strand
CAAACTGCAGGATGAAGCTGTCTGCTCCTTGTCGGCTCTTGCTGGTGTTGAGTAGAATCCGCTCGCCCGCTGCGTCTGGCTCCTTCGTCCCGGACTCTCTGTGTGAGCGCTCAGGTATCGCCCGGCTGCGGTCTCCACCGCGACCCTGCTGCCGCCGCCGGCGGCTGCTGGCTGGTGCTCAGATGTGTATTCTTGCCTTGGCTTTCTCTCACTTGTCTAACTCTCTGTCCTGTGATGGCACACTTGGTGTGTTTCTCTGGCTTAGGACTGTTCACTGGAACTCTAAATCTGCTTTCTATGCGAGAGCTTGTTCAGATTCCAGCTTCTCCTCCGCCATCTTGTCACCTCTGCCCTTGACTAATTTAACTTTTAAATAGTAAAAATATCAAATAGTACTAGCATAGTAGATTGCATATTTTCAAAAATATTTTAAAAAATGGATAAGCTGGGGAGTGAAGTAATTCAGATTGAGAACAATAATAGGAGATTTCAAATAACTATATTCTAAGTTTCAAACATTTTCTAGTATAGTTCATCCTATTAATGTACTATATACCATGGCTAAACAACTTTGTACAGTTAATATATAGTAATACAGCAAGAAAAGAAAAAATCTACTAAAATTTTGTTTGTTACAATAGGCACATTTCAAGTGCTCTGTGGTCACCTGTGGGCACAATTTACCACATTAGACAGCACACATGGATAACTAAACTCTCAGATAACATTCTATGGCTTGATATTGCTATATAGATTTAGTGAAACACTTTAGAAAATTAAAACTCATCACTACTTCTTATAGCCAATCTGAAACTCCTTCTTAAATTTGAAATTTCCTTTGCAAATAATCTAGGTGACAAATTTCACCATGAGTAGAACAAGAACAAGAATGCTACCCTGTATTCTCAGTCCCTTGAAAATATATTCATAATTTGGTGTGTGAACTTTGTTATAAGTTCTACTGATTTGAAAGTTTGGTTGATGTAAGCAATGCATTTTAATATCTTTTTGTTGTCTTGGATTATTGCTTAGTATTTCACTGTCTCAAGTATCACTGTTCATAGGAAATAGAAATGTGTAATACAACAGGAATCTGGGATCCAATCAGGCTGTTATTAAAAATATGCCTTGCAGGACATGAGGTTTATAATTCTCACTAGATCAGCATCTGCTTGAACAAAGTTTGCCTTGGGTTATCAATAAATCCAGATGAAGGGCTCCTCCCATCTCAATTTTCTTTCTCCTGAGAGATTGGCTTTGATCCAGAGAGAGCATTCTATCTAGCTGTATACCTTCCAGGTACTAGAGATTATTGATTCTGTGTTCTGAGGTGGTTAACCATCAAGTTGGGAGCTTAAGAGAGAAAGAATACAAACATGACATTACCCACTAATCATTGAGAGCTCTCCTGGGGATTTTCCAAGTGTGTATTTTTTCAAGTATAAAATTGCTAGTACAGTGTTTCTTCCACAAAAGCCACCTAATTCTTGTTGAGCTCTTTTTTACCACCATAATTATTTTAACTATCTTTCTGGATGGGTTAATTTTACCAGGGATGATTCGTTCTTTTTGTGGCCACCTGGGTGGATCTCTCTGAAGACCCAGGTGACCACAAAAACTAAATTTTAACAAAAAACATTTTGAGAAGTTTCCTTGAAAATAAAAGGAATAATGCTTCTCAAATCCACTCAGCAGCATTTTTAACAATATATACAATTCCTAAATGAAATTCATAATTAAAACTTATGTCACTGGAAATTGTTTTTTGTCAAAGCTAGAAAGAAATTTTAGAAACTTAACAGCAAAATCTAATGTTTTCTTTGCTCAATCACCAAATTTCTGCATCCCTTATCCTACCATCCATATAAAAAACCCCACCTTTCCTCTCTGCTTTCCTAAAATTTCAAAATGTCAACTGTCACTAAATATCATGAGACTGATACTCTATTATACACATTAAATTTTGGATTTGACATAGGAACTATAAACAGATTTCTCAAAGCTTAAGGAAGGCAAGGACATATTCATAGTAGAATTCTGAATTTGTTTCAAGTTATTGAAAACTATGACTATTTGACTTTGTTACATGTCATTCATAACCTCAGATTTAGTTAAATTTATTAAATTATTTATTAAAATATGGATTAAGGATATGTGAATACAGCTCAGTGGTAGAGCACTTGCCTAGCACATGTATGGTCTAGGTTCCATCTCCAGTATTACAAGGATAAACAGGAAAGGATAATTGTACTGACAGAAAAGAGCAAGAAGAATCTCATCCTCAATTAACCTGTAGGTCAAATAGTTCAGAAACAGTAACTCAAACTTTTCTAAAACCCATATGAAGCATATCCAATGAAATTTTAATACATTATTACTTGATCATGAAAAGAAAGATAAAAGTGTGGAAGATTTTTCAGGATAAAATAAAATGGCTTTGACAGTATTTCCAAAATAAATATTTTAATACTGTAATTAACAGGATTTCTATATTGTTTTGTCAGTAGAAAAAGGCTGGAATAGGAAATCAAGTGTAAAAGAATACAAAGAGAAACAGAGAGTGACTATCTGAAAGATAACTCTCACCACGCTTTTAAATAAAGACAAACATGAGAGAGAATCGATTATACATTTCTAAGAAATTTCAACATTTGCTACATGAACTATGCTACTATTATATGTTACTGTGCTTTTAATGTCATACTCAGAGTAAACATACAGTAGATGTGGCAAGTACTTCAAATATACCACATTTTCTTAACAGAACTTAACCAGACCACTTGTGCATGCGACTGACATTACTTTCTGCTCTGTGATACCATAGCTCCAATCTTAGTGGAGAGACTTTGTAAATGGAATTATAGTACCAAATTCACACTAGAGGGATTTTTTTGAGATAAATAATGTCTATTCATAATGAAATAACATACATCATTATATACTTTTATTTTTCATATGTATATGTGTGTAAATATCTTTATATACTTTATTCTTTCTTCCTTTCTTCCTTCTTTCCTTCCTTCTTTCCTCACTCTCTTTTTATAGATAAGATCTCTCTGAAGACCCAGGTGACCACAAACAGTGTCCTCCTGCCTTTGTATCCCTATGTTGCGGAATATCAGGCACTTCAATTGGCTGTCTTTTTACAGACTCAAAACATATATCTATCTTTTGTTATTCAAACCTCATATAATAAGTAGCTCATATTCTACTTTGCTCAAAAGAAACAAACAAAAAATAAATCCTTAAAATTATTCAATTTGCTTGTTGTCAGCCTTGCAGAGAAAGGTAATACGTTTTCCGTATGTGAATTGTCACTTTGACAGAACACAATTGTTTACAGAAAAAGTATTCTTTAAACTGATCAATTGTTTTTAGAGACATATAAAGAATTGGGAAGATATCTACATTTAATTAGAAACTACAGTCAATAAATACATTTTTCTGAGATTAGAATATTTCATGAATTTATTAAATCCCATAGAACATATTTATTATGAATATTCAGAAAGTAATAGGATTTGTGTTTTCTAAAGAGGGCTTTTGTAAAGCATACTTATATATGTGTGTATCTATATCCATATACAACTACAATAATCCATTTAATCTATATTTCCATAAACTATTTGGACAATCTCCTGAGTATGTTAACTGAATTTCACTGGAGCTAACCAGCGATCATTGCTTAATGTGCTCTTATTTGTGATCCAGTTATAAAGTTTCACCACTTTGTATTAAGAGAAAATATTTCCAAGACTAAACTTGCTTTGGCTGAATTAGTTTGAGACTACCTCTTTCACCTTAGGTTTCCTTATGAACAAAGGAAGTTATATTTGGGCCAGATAGTTAACCTCTGACAAAGTACAATTACTCTATTCACCATAGCAACATCTTGAATTCTGCAGCTTCTCAGTGCTTTCCAGAAGGTTAACTGCATGCTTGCAACACTTTATTGTATCTTGGTCTTGTTTACTGAAAGCTCCTATTGAGAAGAATTCTGACCAAATATTGCTTATTGCTAACTCATACCTTGACGAGAAGGTCTCAAAAGAAAGCTTTGTACCTGTACCAGAGCCAATCAACATAGGAAATTAAGGACTGATTAGATATTTCTTCCTCACCACTGTTTTCTTATTTTTAAGGCATTTCATAATGCTAAATTTATTCATATATATGTACACATATGTCATCACTTATTTTTAGCAAATTGTAAGTTATTCACTTACACTTCCAACTGGGAAAGCTTAATTTGCAGAATTATTTTATTTTATATTTGTCAGTCCTGGGTCTTAAACTCAGGGCTTGGGGGCTGTCCCTGAGCTTTCTCACTAAAAGCTAGCACTCTGCCAATTGGAACCATAGAACCACTTCCAGTTTTCTGGTAATTAATTGGAGATAAAGAGTCTCATGGACTTTCCTGTCCGGGCTGACTTTGAACTGCGATCCTGAGATCTCAGCAGACAACCCCACCCCCACCCCCACCCCCAGGTACCTAAGATTATAGGCATGAGACACTGTTGCCCAGCGATCTTTTTGAAAATGAAATTTGAAAATATAATAAATAAAAAAGAAATTTATGTGTTATTTTATTTGCTTAAGATCTAATAAGAATGATCAAAATAATATGAGAATACTATTATGTGGATATACTTAGAATAATTTTAGATTTGTTTAAGTGAATTATTCATACATATATAATTTTTTGTATTGTGTCTCATAAGTTTTAAGGAATGTTTTAAGGGCCATGTTTTATCAGATATTTTTGAAAAGTGAATATACATATGGGGGTTAGGGAGGTGGCTCAGTGGTAGAGTGCTTGCCTTGCATGCATGAGACCTTGGGTTCGATTCCTCAGCACCACATAAGAAAAAGCCAGAAGTAGGGCTGTGGCTCAAGTGGTAGAGCACTAACCCTGAGCTGAAGAACTGAAGGACAGTGACCAGGCACAGAGTTCAGGCCCCACGACCAACAAAAAAAAAAGAGAGAGAAAGAGAGAAAAATAAATGAGTCACGAAAGGTTACCATTTTCAGTACAATCTCACATACATCTATTTAATCTCCAAGGTGGCACATTGAACACACTCAGATGTCCAGGTCCAAAGTTTAAGCCCCATGATGGACCAAAAAAAAACAAAAAACAAAAAAACAAGAACAACAAAAAACACATATATGTGATATGACTACCTGCACAACTACTTAAACCTGATGTGCACATATATTATTCACTTAAAACTCATAAATACATTTGTTTATATACACAGGTTTAAATATGAGACTAGTATGCATATTTATATACACACTAAAGCAATATTTTAAGGATGCATATATGATAAAAATATGTTTTAATTTCTAACTTCTTATTTATTTCTGTTGGAAAAGAAACCATATTTCCATATGATTGATAAGAGATTGTTTTAATATTAGATATTATATTTGTGTAAGTTTGTATAAGTTATTGGATAGTATTTGGGGAAAGAAGAAATGTCCATTAAGCTATAACTGTTTTATATTTTCATATGGTATCAGATTATTGCTACACAGATTTTGATATAAAATACTAATGAGATTTTAATTTGCATTACATATTATTTCTTAAGTCAAAATATTTCTGAGTCAATATATTCATTGTCAGGCTATATACTTTCCAAATGCTGTATACCTTTTTTTAATTGAAATTTTCTCTGTTCTCCACAAAAGCAAACAAAAATTGCTAAAATACTAACAGCTTGCTTAGAAAGAAGAAAGGATGTAAGGCAATTTAACATAATACCTGAAAATGTCAATACTTCTTGTAATTTGTTTCTTCCTATTATAAATTTCTTTCCTAATTATCAATAAGCCATAAATAATCTGGTAATAAATACATAACATTTAGCTCCTGCCCAAAGTGGAATAAAATAAATTATATATTGAAAAATGAAAAAAACCTCATTTATAAGCTATATTTTTACTAATGGCAACTATATTTTGGAGAAGCTAAATTTGAGAAATATCATTGAATTTTCAAATATAATTATATCAAAATCATGTACATAAATGTATATAAAAATTTGCTGCTTAAGGTTCCGGGAAGATGGAGGAGGAGAAGCTAGAAGCTAAACAAGCTCTCGCATAGAAAGTAGTTTTAGTGTTTCAGTGATCAGTCCTAGGACAGAGAATTACACCATGTGCCATCACAGTACAAAGAGTTTGGCCAGAGAGGGAAAATTCAGGCAAGGAGACAGATCTGAGCACTTGCCAGTAGTCATGGCTGCAGTGGTGGTGGTGGCAGCAACAGCAACGGTGGCAGCTGCCGCCGTAGCCACCATGCCTACAACACAGAGAATCAGGGACAAAGGTACCAGATTCTACTCAATACCAGCAAGAACTGACAAGGAGCAGATATCTTCATCCTGCAGATCACAGACCAGAGATGACCCAGGAGGCCTGAGTAGAACCCTGACATCCTCACTCCTTCTCAGGGAGCAGAGGAAGGAAGTCCACCCCTCCTCCCAACACACACTGGAGATCTCCATCTTTGATACTGACAAAGGCCCAGCTGAGCAGCCAGCTCCAATTCAGGCCTTGGAAGAAAAAAAAAAGTCATTTAGCAGGTGCCAGGAACCTGACCTGACCAGCCAGGATCAGCTCCACCCAGGGGAAAGTCACCGAGCCCAGGCAGACAAGGCTCCATGCCCCTCCCCACCAGGAGTGGCTTTCTTCACTGGGTAAACAGAGCCAGAGGCTGCCCCTCCCTACAGCATCCTAGACAAGCAATTGAAATTCAGTAAACATAAACCCTGAGAATGGCTCTTTGAGTTTCTCAGAAGCTAGCCCCTCAGGGAAAAGCTACTGTTTGCTGAAAGGCCTCAACCCTACCCAGAACCTAGCCTCATCACAGCATCTCCAAACTAGAGGAAACAGCTATCTCCCTATTTTGTGATACTCAAAGCAGATCTCCCTCCCACTGAAGTAGCCTGGGAGGAGGATCACAAAATTCTGGGTAAAGCAGAGCATTTTTCTGCCTACTCAAACAAATTGACTTAAGAAACCAATCAAGCCACAGGAAAACCAAACACCACAAGCAGACCAGAGAATCCACCAAGAGACTGGTTATGAACATAAGGGAGATACAGGATCAGGCCCATGCACCGCCCCCCCCGCCCCTGCAAAAAAAAAAAAAAACTCAAAGAAATTTTTTTGTACATTTTTTTTATTTTTAATTTTTTTAAAAAATTTGTTTTCTATTAATCTTTTTTTTCCTCTCATAATTTTTATTTTAGGTGTATATGTGTGTGTGCTTTCTTTTTTGTTTTTTAATCTCTACTGACCTTCTGGTCCTGTTTTTTTTCTTCATTCTTATCATTTTTTTCTTCTTTCATTCTTTTTGAATGACTAAATTACTGTTCTGCTCATCCTCAGATAGATACCCGTCGTTGATTATTAGACCTTATCCCCCATTGTGTACACACTTAACCCAGAAATGTATTATTCATTTCAGAACCTCTTAGGCTTAAATTTCTTAATAGCAGTATTATCTCTTTATACCTATATAATTTTTTAAGAATTTGTATTTTTTAGTTCTTCACTTCTCGTTTCTATCCCTCTCCTCCTCTCATCCTATTCATTTCTTCTCTCAATTTCACCTTTAAAATTAGATAATTTTAAGTTTCACTTTTTAAATTTATATTTTTGTTTTTCCATTTTTTTCTTCTCTTTTTTTCTCTCTCCTATCATTCTCTCCAATCCATTTCCCTCTTTGAGATTAGGATATGGTTAATTTCACTCTCCTCTTACCTCCTCACATCCTTCTAATCCTATTTTCCCCACCAGTCTCCCTAAACCTAATAATTTCTGGTTTGTCACATTCTTCTTTGCTGTTCTTAGCCCATTAATCCATGGTTGTTTGATGCTGAATAGATTGTATCTGTTGAAGTAGATTGTATCTGCAGCATTTTGACTGAGCAACTACAGGACTTTGGTTGATGCTTGCCTTAAAGTAGTGTTCTAGCACAAAATTGGTGTTAATTTCATGCCAAATGGGCAGAACAAGCTGGAAGAACACAAGAAAAAGGGCAAGTCCGGGTACTCAACTCCCACTCATGATAATCAGGTGGCAGAACAGATAATGAATAATCCAGAGGAGAGTTCCCAAAAAGCTCTACAAACACTACTGGTAAGCATGGTGAATGAAAACTTGCAAAGGACTCAATGTGAATGTGATACGAAGATAGAAGAGGCAAACCAAAGATCAATACAGGAATCTTACTCAAAGATTGATACAGGAATTCCATGAGCAGATTGAGAACACTCAAAGAGAAATAAAGGAATTGCATGAACAGGCTGAGAACAGTCAAAGAGAAAGACAGGAATGGCATGAGCATGCTGAGAACAGTCAAAGAGGACTATCGACCTGTTCCTTTGATGAACATTTTCAAAACTTCTCAACAAAATTTTGGCCAATCGACTTCAACAATTCATCTAAAAAAATCATACACTACCAACAAACAGGATTCATTTCAGGGATGCAAAGCTGGCTCAATATACGCAAACCAATTAATATAATTAATCATATCAACAAGAGCAAGGATACTAACCACATGGTTATCTCAAAAGATGCAGAAAAAGCATTTGATGGGATCCAACACCCCTTTATGATGAAGGTCCTGGAAAAATTAGGAATCCATGGAACAATCCTCAATACAATAAAGGCTGTATATGACAAATCTACAGCAAGCATTATACTTAATGATGAAAAACTAAAGCCATATCCTCTTAACTCAGGAAAGAGACAAGGATGTCCACTCTCTCCACTTCTCTTCAATTTAGTATTAGAATGCCTAGCTACAGCAATGGGAAAAGATGCAAACATAAAAGAGATCCAAATATGGAAAGGTGAAGTAAAACTCTCCCTCTTTGCAGATGACATGACCTTTTATTTAAAGAATCCCATGGACTCCACTCCCAAATTACTCAAGATGATTCAAAACTTTGGCAAAGTATCAGGGTATAAAATTAACCCTCAAAATGCAATGGATTTTCTGTAGGCCAACAATGAGAAAAGCGTGGTTGAAATTAGGAAAGCAACCCCATTCGTAATAGCCCCACAAAAAATAAAATACCTAGGAATTAACTTGGCCAAAGAAGTGAAGAACCTCTATGATGAAAACTTTAAAAATCCGAAAAAGGAAATCAAAACTGAACTTAGAAAGTGGCAAAATCTCCCATGCTCCTGGATTGGAACATCATGAAAATGGCAATTCTTCCCAAGGCTATCTACAAATTCAATGTGATACCTATCAATATTCAAACCTCATTCTTCATGGAAATAGAAGAGATAATCCAAAAATTCATATGGAACAATAAAAGACCCCAAATAGCAAAAACGATTCTTATCAGAAAGAACAGTGCTGGAGGAATATCAATACCAAATTTCAAACTCTACTACATAGTAATCAAAAGAGCTTGGTACTGACCCAAGAACAGACCTCAGGACCAATGGAATAGAATTGAAAACCCAGAAATGAACATAGAGACCTATACTCATCTAATCTTCGATAAGGGAGCTAAAAAAATTAGAATGTAAGAAAGACAGCCTCTTCAGTAAATAGTGCTGGCAAAACTGGTTAACTACTTGTCAAAAACTAAAGCTAGATCCTTATATATCACCCTACATCAGAATCAACTCCAAATGGATCAAAGACCTCGGAGTCAAAGCAGACACCCTGAAAACATGACAGGACAGAATAGGAGAAACCCTAGGTCTCCTTGGCACAGGCCCAAATTTTCTTAATAGAGACCTAGAAACACAACAAATCAAAGAAAGGTTGGACAAATGGGACTGCATGAAATTAAAAAGCTTCTGCATGGCAAAGGATATAGCTAGCAAGATCAATAGAAAGCCCATGGACTGGAAGAAGAACTTCACTAGCCATACAACAGACCAGGGTTTCATATCTAAAATATGCCTAGAACTCAAAAAATTAAATTCCCCAACAACAAATCCTCAAAGGAACAACTGTCCAATAAATAAATGGGCTAAAGACTTAAAGAGAAACTTCTCTGAAGAGACACATGAAGAAATAGACACATGAAGAAATGCTCAACCTTCCTAGCCATAAAAGAAATGCAAATCAAAACAACATTGAGATACCACCCCACCCCATTTAGAATGGCTATAATTAAGAATTCTAATAACAACAGATGCTGGAGGGGATGTGGACAGAAGGGAACCCTACTGCATTGTAGGTGGGAATGTAAACTTGTTCAACCACTTTGGGAAGTAGTATGGAGATTCCTCAAAAAACTCCACATAGAGCTCCCCTATGACCCAGCAATCCCACTTTTGGGCATTTAACCAAATGATCACAAACCAGATCACACTAAATCGTTTAAATAGGGATTCAGGTGGACCCATTGTCACAATGAGATGTACAAGTCATTATGTTGAAAAATGAACTTTACAGCTCTGGCCAGGAGGGGATTGGGGGAAGGGAGGTTGGAAATGGGAAGGGATGAGAAGGGGAAATAAAGGAGGAGGCTACAATGCTTGATAAGAAATGTATTCATTATCTTTCCCATGTAATTTTAACCCCTCTGTATGCTATTTTCACAATAAATAATATTCAAAAAAATTTGATGATCTGGGTTTATACCAGACATTTAATGGAGGATGGAATCATTTAATAATTTGTGTACATTACATTTTCAATTCCACTTTAACACCACTATAATATTTCCTCTCCCTCAGTCATTTAATTTCTGGCTCAATTATAAAAAAAATCAAGCCTTTACAATTTACTATTTCTATTAATTTATTTAGTTGATATTATTTGAATAATAATATATAAAAATTATGTAATATACCATTGAATATTTTATATATACAAACATGCTATTTAATATTTTATAGATAATATTGTATGCCTATACAAAGTTGATAGGGGATTATATATCCCTAAAACTGTAGAGTAGAAGAGTACATGCTTCTGTGAAATAATTTTAACAAGTATCCTTCTTATAAAACACACCAAATCCTCTGGGTCCATGGGAATATGATTTCTAAGAGACAGCTGTTTCAGTAAAAGCACAAATGTTCAGGGTGTACGGAGTTCAGTATCCTATAATGACTCAAATACATCTATGCTGTATGTAGGCCTTAATTTTACAACTTGAAACCGCATGGGATAGGCTCCATTATTGTAACAAAATTAGTGTTTTGCAGGATAATTACCAAAAGTAATCATTTTCACATTTTTTACTTCAACTACTGTAGATGATTGATTCATTTTGTCCAATGCCACCTGATTTTTGCTAAAGACTTTCAACCAATATAAAAGCTTTACTTTATTAATTACATTGAGCATATTGACTGTCACCTTACTTTTGGACAACCATTTGTCCTAGGGAGCATATTAAAAAATAATAATAACAGGGGAATACTCAGCAGATCACACAATATTTTAAAGATATCTGACAATAACAGAGAATCTATGGGAACTTTCTCCACATACACTAAACTGTGTAACATCATGTGCAGCAATTTTTGACTGCTCTTGGTCAAATGATGTGTGTAAATGAACCTGGGGATAAAGCAATCTTATTGCATGCATTCCTTATCCACACTGTAGTAGATTTAACATGTCTGAGTCACTGGTTTCAGGAGAAGGTATCATCTGGCTAATTGTGGGCTGTGATGTTGCCAGTACATCAGGGATAAAACTAATGATTTAATGCACTGACTAGCATTATTGATCTAGATTTTCACAGGAGCTTTAAGGGTATGTCAAAAATAAAAGGCATTGGCTGTAAATGTCTTTATGCTTTTGAACCTGGTAAAAAGTGGCACAAGAGCTAAAAGTATTCCTAGGTCAAGAAAGTCAAGACAATACAGTCAAAGATGCTAGTTTCTCCAGAAAGAAAGTCTCTGACATTTTCCAGGTAACAACACCAGTTCAATAAAAGGGTTAAAATAAAAAGAAAACCTGAGACAGAGTTATAAGGGAATGCTCCTACATATTATTATGACATTTTTTAAATCAGAGGAACATGTGCAAACTGCAAATAATTTTCAACATTTTCTATGGAATTAAAAGTGTTAGGCCCAGCCTGAAAACCACACAGACATACAGGCACAAATTAAAAAAAAAAGGTTTATTGCCAGCAAAGGGACTGGCAAGAACCCTTCTCACAAAATAAGGAGTGCCAGCTATTGTCTGAGGTGACCTATATAACCTACGAGGTTAGGAGGCAGAGACCATGGCGTGGATGAGGACCAAGGGCTTCATCATAGAAGGTAGGATTTATGGATGCTGCCGAAGTGGTAGCCAAGGGGCCATGCAGCTGCCCAGACTTCAAGGTCACTTTAAGGGGATCTTGCTGCCTTATATAGTTGTAACTTCCCAAAGGAGAGGAGGTCAATTATTTAAGTCCTGTTCCAAATAGTGTGGCCTGGGAGAAGAGCATGCTAAGCTATGGGAATGGAGCTCATTGGATTAACAATCAGTCATTTCATTTCCCTAGTATATGGTCTGAAATAAACCAATCAAATTAGTCTTTCAATCAAGTATTACTCTCAGAAGTCTCAGATATTTTTTAAATTAAGCTTCTAAATTGTATTCATGAGTGGTAAAGTTATTAGGAAATTAGTTATGACATCAGAAAGCTATGTAATTATCATTTAATTTTATGTCAATAGGCATACAGCTTCTATGAGTCAATAATTACATTGTTCTTACACAAAACAGTTGAGAAACAGTGTACTTTGATTCTCAATTAATAAATTATCACTTGCATCTGATTTGCAGTTAAATTTGTTGTAAAAATCATTTTAGTGTTTTTTCTGCTTAAAATGGTATTTTACATTATAAAAACATAAGTTTCTGTGTCAAATACATAAAGTTTTAACCTTAATTTATTACTCATGTCTCTACTTTGAACTGTTCTGTTTTATTACTTTCAAGAGCTATTAGATCTTCATTTTTACATGTATATTATATTTACTAGAGCAAGTTACTCATAAAAATCTTCTATAGGAGACCTTAAATACGGCATCAAACACATTATAGTAAGAGTAGTAAGGTTATGTATTATGCTGCCACCAAGTCTAAAATGTGTTGGAGAGTCAAGACAATATTAAATAAAAGATATTTCCATCATTATTTCAGAATATATTTGAAAATTTAAGAAGCCCAGCGCTAGGGCGGGAAGGTGGCTCAGCGGTAGAATGCTTGCCTTGCATGAATGAGGCCCTGGGTTGGATTCCTCAGCACCACATAAGCAAAAAAGAAAAAAGCCGGAAGTGGCGCAGTGGCTCAAGTGGTACAGTGCTACCCTTGAGCTGAAGAGTTGAGGGACAGCTCCCAGGCCCAGAGTTCAGGCCCCACGACCGGACCCAAAAAAAATAAAAAATAAATAAATAAAACTCTGAACTTTAAATTTTTATTTATATGCAAATGTTAGATACAGAACAATGGTTGAGAAATTACTATATCCTATGTAAGTAATGAACTTCTAAATTAATATACTCCAGTAGGCTCAGGATATTTAGTTCTTGAAATTATAAAAACACAGTGAAGCATATGTATAATAAATTATATTAGATAGGTCTACTTGGTTGTACATATTAGTATTTATTCATAATGGGGAAATGTCAGAAAAATTACAGAGTTATAAAATTGGAAATTAATACCTATCATAAAATGAATTCTAGAAAATATCACTTCTATTCATATATTTCTATTATAAATCAAATTTCCCATGTGAAAAAGCCATGTCCTTCTGGACAGCAGAGAAGACCCTTGGTTTTTCTCAGTGTTTCTTTGCTGTCATTCTGCTTTCTTTTAAAATTATTATTAATGTTTTTTACTGTGAAAATACTGTGCAGAGGGGTTACAATTACATGAGCAAGGTAATGAGTACATTTCTTATCAAGCATCATAGCCTCTTCTTTTGTTTCCCCTTCCCATCCCTGCCCTCTCATCTCTGAAAACCTCCCCCCCACCTCCCCTCACCACCTTTCCCCCCCCACCCCCCCCACCCCCGTTTTCGACATAACATCTTGTATATCTCATTGTTACAATGGGTCCACCTGAATTCCTATTTCAACATTTTTTTCCTTTCTCTCCCCAAATTATACCAACATCAAATATAGTGAAAACAGGGTTATACCGTGGGGAAGGGACATACAAAGCCAAAGGAATCATCTTATGAATATGTTAGAAACAATAGCAAGAAAGAAAAACCATTTGAGTTCTTACCTTGGGGTTTATTTCACCTAACATCAACTTATCTGACCGTTTGATTTTAATATTTGTCTTCAGGATTTAAGAAAATTATTTCATTTTTCTGAAGGTATTTCTGGGGAATTATATCTGAAATGTCTTCCACCCTGAATATGCTTGATAGTATTCTCTTTGCCCTGTAGCAAATTTCTCTCAGAAAAATGATCCTTTCCAGTAAACATTCTCAAGAATCCTTAGCTCTATTATGGAAATCAGCTTCTTCAATACAGGAATAATTTCATTCCTACCTGTATACATTGGTGCCAACATTCTATAAGCATGCTTTACATAGAATGCTGCACAATAGATATTTGAAAAAGAAATAAATGATTACCATGACTGAACTGCAACAGCCATGATAATTTGATTTATTAAATTTCATATATATAGGCTCATAGGCCAATCAACTGAAAATTCTCCATTTTGTCATTATATAACAATATAGATTACACAATTTATACAATTATTCCCATAAAAATTATTTAAAATAATTCATTGTTCTGTGATATTTAGTTAATATTTAGAGAATTACAACTTGGTTAAAACACCATATATTTGTCTCCACACAAAACTTTTGCACACGGAAAGAACACTGCTGGAGGAATATCAATACCAAATTTCAAACTCTACTACAAAGCCATAGTAATCAAAACAGCTTGGTACTGGCATAAGAAC